>NC_134571.1:46998426-47198426 GCF_050947875.1 Dermacentor variabilis | reverse complement strand
CAAAGGAAGAGGCATTCTGTTCATAGTCTGATAGCTAGAAAAAGTACGAAAGACGCCAGACGGAACCAATAAAAAACGCTTTAATGCCTGTCAGAAACCTGATGAGGCTCTCCGTAAAATTCGCGTCATGGTTTGCGCTGTTCTTGAATAGCTTTAGTACGACACCGTGGCAGGTAGAAGTAGCGGAAAGACCTTTTTTTTTTTTCTTTTTCCGTTATTTTTCTTTTCATGCACAGACCTCGGAAATGCTAGGAGACAGGACGCAAACACTTAAGTCTTACTTTATTTATTTTGTTTACTCGTAAATTTTATAGGTATTTCGGGGTAAAGTTCTCACCTTGCTTCCGGTGCAAGGGGCGCTTTTGTTCTTGAGAGGAAGCGACGCATTACGTGGGCCGGTGTCAGTGGTGTACTCGCCAGCCACCCATATGGGAAGAGGCCCGAAAAATAAGACCAGCCGCCCGAGACAGGAGCAGCAACACAAAAGCCGTAAATTTTCGAGCTGCAAAAGGGATGAGGGGACACGGCGTCTGCCGCGACAGAGTAAACGAACCCTTAACGACGCTTTCGCAGGAAGCACGCTTCCGCCTGGGCTTCCATGTCGGTATTGTTTTATGGCGAGGTTACACCCTCATCGTGCAGCCTCTTCTCCGGTGATTTCACTCGCCCCTACGCGGTTGCTCGCGAAAACGGTGCAGTGCTAAGATAGCTACAGAGACAACAGCGATGAAGAATTCAGGCAGCAGCTTGCAAGACCCTTTTGTAGAGGTGTCACGCTGGCTTTTCGGCAATGCGCAATGAGCCAACATATCCTGGTAAGAACACCGCTAAGAGTGTAATTACACTGAGGGCCCTAAGGTTAGACTAAGCTAGGGATCACGCTGAGAGACCCACGCAGTTATGATTGCGCATTTGAGCGCCACGTTCGTTGTTCTTGCTTTCGCACGGGGAATATCATACCTAGGAACGTATACGGAAGCGGGAAGGATGCTTCAGCTACGAGGCCATCGACATTTTAATAATATGTTTGTAGTGAAATTTCGGTGAACTGCTGCGTGTTGCTGAAATACCTGTTTTGCACTTTTGCAGTAGGGTCTATTGGCCAGCGCATCGACGCTAAGGGGAAGTCGATCACTTAAGGACCGATTCTTTGAAATTGCTCAATAGCGTATAGGAACGTTTAATTCCCATAAATGCTCACGTTTGCTTTCCAGTCGCTGTCATGCAACATGTCGTTCACTGAATAATTTCGTTCGACGAGTCTGTGGATTGCCTACAGACATCTGATAGACCGTATTGCGCTGTTCGGATCTTTTTTGTGTCTTTTTCCTATACATAAATATAGACATACTGCTGAGATTAGTTTTTCTAATATTTGTGCGCTCCAAGGTCAAGGTTAACTACATCATCTGTAAAAGTATCCTCTTGTCCTGTATTTAACTCCCTCTTCGATGGTTGTCGTACGCGCCAATGGAGCACCTCTACCTTACTTTCGAGCAAACAGAGTAAACATTGTCCATCGGAGAATAAACGAACTCTTAAAATCAGGACAGGCAGTTACCTCTACTTAAAAGAGGTCCTGGTGCTTCATTGTTTGTAGAGTGTAAGGACAGACATCCAACGACTTTCTATAAACCACCTACGAACGTAGACTTATAGTCCATGCTTAACGCATATGCTTTCGACGATCGTCTTCATTGTCACGCTCTTCCTTTTATCTCAATCTCTCGCCCTTTCGCCCAACGCAGAGTATACGGTTAGTACGCACAGGTCCAGGCGGAGCTTTCGGCTTCTATTTTATAATGAATCTCTCGTTAGAAAATCAACAGAAGTTGTTGATGTGGAGTTTAAGACATTTACATACCTGCCTATGACTTCCTACAGACTACCAGATATATGACGCTGGCCAACCACAAACCGCCCTCACGGGCTAGAAAGATTCCGAGAATTTGGCCCGTTGTTCAGGTGGCGACGCATGTATCGCTGAACTGCACACTTTTTCGATCAGGCCACGTATATACCTCCTTCATCCGCTTCCCATATAGCGAAACCTGCTCTGCTATCGCGAGGCTTTGACAAGGAAATTCTGCAGAAACTGGCCCTCCTCAGTAGTGGCTTTCTTGTAGGCTATAATGTCGCCGCTCGCTTGAACGCGGCCTAGATGCGCAGAAAGAACAAAAAAAGAAAGAAATGCGCGCAGAATGGAAGTGCGCGTGTTGTGATGCGCTGCATCTCACGTTTCCAGGCACCGCCCCGTGGGGTGAAATTCAACGCCTCTTTTGTTCACGCCAAACCGTGCACTCACTGCGAACCTCTTTCGCGCCACTACCAGCTCTTATTTTTCTCTTCCCTTTGGATTTCTTGGCTGAATGGGTGCGACACGCTAAACGAGAACAGGTTAATTCCGGGCGATGGCACGACAGTGTCTTGTTTAACGGCTGCTTTGTTCTCAATTACCCGCTAATGAGCAAGTAACGCGGCGACGGTAACGAAAGGCCATCAAGGACATGTGCATATGTGAGAGCTTACGTGTACGATGCTAGGTGGCCATTTGTCTTCTCCTTTCTTTCTTTTTTTTAATTAGCCGTGTTAAACGACCTCCACTGGCTGTTCAGGGGAAGACTTCAGCGTTCCAACCGAAGCGTGATTTGTTTGTTTCTTTTTATTTACTTTTTCAATATTGATTGACTACAAGGTGGATGCGGAAGAATGCAAGAGACATTCCACGTAACCATCACCACCCTTATTTAAATCTAGTGCGCGAAAAATGCATATTCGAAACGCAGAAACTAGGCAGGAGGCGCTATGACGTAAAGCTATTCCAAACTGTTCCCATTCCGTTTCTTTCGTTAGCCCTCCACGATTGGTAAACATTTTCGGAGCCACGCGCACTTCGCCTAGATGTCACAAGAGTTCACGAAAACCGCGAGAACTCTCCATCTCAAGATGAAGTGCACGCACTTATTATCGTAGGCCGAAGAAAAAAAAACATTTCTTTCTAATTCTACGCTTTCGTCACCATTAGGCTTCCGCCATTGAAGAATAAGTTTTCTGGCCACGCACATTTCGCCTGTCTGTCACACATCACAAAACCACGTCCATTCACCGCGTCAAAGTTGTGTGTACGCACTAACTTTGTATTAACATGCCAAACAAATATGATTTTTTTTTAATAGCCGGAGGCTGGCTCTTTCCAAAACGAACAGAAAAGGCTCCTGCGCTGTGTTCTCATAACTGCGGGAGAGAATCGCTTTCTTTGCGAATAACAAAAATTTTGCGCAACAGCATAACATTGCCGAACTTTTTCGTAACTTATACGGCATTGCTGTGCGAGATTTCCCTCACTGAGCATTCATTTTGGCGGCATGTTTGCCACCCCCTTGCACGCCGCCGCAATGGTCGACGAGCCACCGCAAGCTAAACAAGGGGAAGCGGACCAATCGAAGACCATCTCTAACTCACCCAGTTATATATACTCCCACTGCGCTAGCCCGTCCCCGCTGAAACCATTTCCTTTTCTTCGCGCTCCTCCCCTCTCGCCAGCCAATTAGATAAGAAAAAAATCGTGAGACATTCCCCTCTGTGAAGTTTGTTGACCAGCGAAGCTCTTTAGCACACGCCACGGAGGTGACACATAACTTTGATCAAAAGCACGAACTCATTTATTCCCTTGATCGGTGGTCATTATTTCCCTCGCAACTGCACTCACATTCTTTGATAATGTCAAATCGATGCACGTACGCCACTGGGTGCTCGGTTGGGCATCGAAAGGGATATGTCTGCAATACGGATCGCGTAAACAGCTCCGTTGTCGGTACCGACACATACACATCGAAATCATTGGCAACGACAGCAGGGGTAGTGTCATCGCAGCTAATTCCCGCAAAGTGAGTAGCCCTGAACCTTACGGGACCGTGAGTCATTGCATTTTTTGCTTGCTTACGGAGGTATGAGCCACTGCTCACGGGAGTATGAGCCATTGATGATGACAGTTTTCGACATGCTGTTCTCTATGTTGTATGCGTAATTAGAAAAAATTTAAGTACTATTCGCTTCCTTTTGCTGAGAGCTTGTAGCCTCTGCCTTACGGGGCTATGCGCCATTTCATGTTTTGCTTGCCTACGGGAGCATGAATGCTTACGGGGGTATGAGTCACTGATTATAATTGTTTTTGTTGAAGGAGAACAAAAATGCACGGAACCGTAACCACCACATACAGAGCTTGACTGTAAAACCTGTCACGGTAGGCACTGCTCTTCGGTTTGAAACCAAACAAGTCACCTTCTCTATACGAGAATAGCATTTGTCTGGGCTGTTGCAACAACCTTGCAGGTCATCACCCGTGCTAGCCTCGGCGGTTACGTATGTTGGACGTTAGGATATTGTGATAAAGTCGTAATGGGATAACTTTACGTCATAAGGCGCCGAAGATCAGAGAAAACGCAAAGAAAAACGTTTATATTTGTTTCCGTTCTTCTTTTGCTTGTCTGGTTGACGCGTTGTGAATTTGCACCATGGATCACTAACTAGCCAGATCCGATATGCTGTAAGACACACGCTACCAGAAATCTCCGATGTACGATATGAAAAACTTGTGAGCGCGCTTCCATGCACACCTATTTTGACATATACAAAATGGCGTAACTCGCGCTAGAATCACAGTTAAGCTTTCAACATGCAAGCTGGTGACATCATTTCTGCACACTCCGTTCCCTTAACCGTCCAAGCATTTGAAACGAGTGTCTCAGCTTTAACAGTGCTACTAGCGGTAACGCGGCCATATTGGTTTGGGCAAAGTTAGGTGCAAGGTAGGTATGGTAAATGAATGAGAAAGCCTGCTTACCAAATTTTGCGTATCGTCTAAACTTGCGTCCCGTGAGAATCCTCCCTAATCTCATTAGTCTTTCTAATCACCTGTAGCCTTCTACTTCACATGGTGTTACACGGCTTTAAGTTAATTTAGTAGGGTGTGTTGGTAGGCTAGTTGGTAACGCATAATTTGGGAACAAACTGTGCTGCGGACGAGACACCGAAGTAGAAGAAGACAGGACGAACACCAGACTAACAACTGATTTATTGAAACCACACAATACTGCTACTTCGAACGATGCGTATGAGCAAGCGCAATCATAACCGCGTGACCGTAGAACACTCCTTCCTCACGCCCCTATCTACACCAAATCAAGCTCTTTCCTGAATAGACACACTGGTGGTCCGCTGACGTACGTTGTAGCTGTTCCAACTCTTCTCGTGGGTACGTGAAGTCTTGGAAGCTTTCTTGATAGCAAGACCTGGCCCAGATAGGTGCGTCGACGCACCTATCTGATGGTTCGCTGATCAGCGAACCATCAGTGTATTCTTTCAAGAAAAAGCTTGTTTCTTTGGTGTAGATAGGGGCTTCGCCAGGGAGTGTTCTACAATCACGCGGTTATGATCGGGCTCGTGCATGCGCATTGTCCAAAGAGACAGCATTGTGTGGTTTCAATAAACCAGTTGTTAATCGGCGTTCGTACTGTCTTCTACTTCGGGGTCTCTTCCGTAGCGCAGTTTAAGTTACCAAATTACGTTACTTCAGTCGACCAGCGGTTACCTTTAGACCAAAAACAAAAACCAAATTTGGCGTAAGCAGAGGAGTTTACAATAGTTGAGACGATTGTTCCATCGTAGTCTTTTTTTTTCTTGTTGATGAATATGTTCTGTTAATTTTTAGTCGTCTGTTCTACAGATTCTGTCCAATTTCACTACTTCTTTATACCATGCAAGGAGGCTGTGGCGTTCGCAAATTCGATTTCTACGGCATTCTAAAGTCGTGCGTTGCAAGGTGGGACGCTTGTGGATTTGTCAGAGAGCGAAATTCGCAAGCACTCTACGACCGCGAGCTCTATTTAGCAGTGGACCGCGCTATCGGCCAAAGCGGACATGTGGGCACCTTACACCATAATAATGAAGTTCAATTTTTGCGAACTGTCAAAGGGGGTCCATAGTAATGGGGCCTGTATTTCAAGGGTGCTGGCTTGACCAAACGACCTCGAGTATAGCCTGCAGCTTTTCATTTAGCCGCGTCCATTACCTAAAAGTTAGAAGAGCCTATATTTTCGTAGATGAGGGACTTTGCTATAGACCACCACGTGCAGTGCGCCGTTTTCTATGGGGCCGTGTCCATTACCTAAAGTTATACATAGTTCGAACAGCGGATGGCTTTTTTTCTAAATAATCTCGAGCAGCCCGCAGTTTTGGAATAATCAGTTCCATCACCGACAGCTAGAAAGACACTCAAGTGAAAAAAGATATTTGAACTGTGTTAGTAAATATTAGTAAGCTACCCTTCTACATTACCGAAAAATCCACTTTTACCGCGAGAGTAGTCTTGGTAAGTCAGAAAAGACGCGAAAAAAAAAAAAGAAAGGAAAGATGGCTGGCGGCGCCACACTGACTTTCTCGCGCCAATTCGCCTTGACGTCACAGATTTGGAGGATGTCTGGTCGGGCTTAGTTAATTCTTCATCGGTAAAGGTAATCGGTAACGTATATTCTAAAGGAGCCGGGTACATAACTTAGCAAGTTTGGAGTGCTCTAACAGCACCACGACTGCGCGAATACAAAAAAAAAAGAAGAAAGATACTTTGAAATCTGTGACATCACACGGATTTTCCAGTGATCGCGTTTCGGCGCGAAATTAAAAAAAAGAAGAGGGAAACAAAAAGGACACGAAGTTTTGGCCTCCTGCTTCTCTTCTAATAGCCAAACTATCATAGCAAAGTTAACGAAAATACAGTTTTCAAAGAATACGTTATCAGTTTGAACGGATGCACTGTTTCTCCTCCAGAGCCCATTTAATATTTTGAAAAGAAACGATGTCATATGGGCTGCGACCTGACAAGCGAAGCGTCTGTTCGTAAAGGGGGCGTCGGGGCATGCTTCGATGTTGGCAGGAGATAACTCCTTCTGTGACGACGCGTGCACCGCATCGTGTTGCGTAACCACCTCTCACGTGAACAATACTCATTCCGAGAGACCTGATGCCGAAGGCGAAAACGACGCCATGCAAGGGGCTGCCAGGAGAAGCAGTGTTTCCGCACCCGGTAATTTATAACCAACACGTGAGCGCGCTCTCCACCGTGCGACGAACGCGAACCTCAACGCAGTGGCTCTTTAGTCAGCTTGACTCACCCTGACGGCGGCCTTGCGTGTGGAAAACAATAACCCTGAAAGTCGGACGCGCATCGGTCAGCCGCCGGGCTGTCGCCTCGCCGACGCGCCACTTGGGTTACACCGCACGCAAAGGTCAAACGTGACGCCTTCCCACCTCGCCAAAGGCGGCGAAGAGTGCGTGCTCTTTGCACTGACTGACGCCCACGCTAAAACTTACTAGATAAAACAATTTCTTTTTTTTTTCATCTAAGTACCTTACGCGATGCGAGAGGAGAGCGCCATCTACCAGGCAGGTACCGTGACTGCAGCGTGCTAAAATTGCACGGAATATACGAATGTCGTCATTGCGTGGCTTCGGTAAACGACACCGCATTGCTAGTAGAATGCCATATTCGGCTTGATTCGGAGCTTTCTTCGAGGGGTGCTCCAGTGGAAGGGCCCCTTTGGAGCATTCTAGCAACTTTAGCCGCACTAAAGTGTCGTCATCAACGCCTTACACAACTGCGCGGTAGGTCTGAACCACTGCAGGCAACGCTGGCAGCGGCGGCTATTGATTACGCCCAGCATGGTGTAAACTATAATAAGCCATGTTTATAGCCTACGTTTAGACGCTGAGAGTTACGTATTATGAGTCTACCGAGCCCGATGGCCCGACGAGCCCGACGGCCTGACGACCCCGGTTGTGTTGGCATCGCAACGGGGGGAGACGTTCCTGCGCCGTGCCTCGGCAGTATAGAAACGTTTGTTCGGTGCAGCTGTGGACGAACCAACTACAGGAGACCTCGTGCAAGAAGGATAGTTCTGTAAACCAAAGGAGAGGGTCGGCGAATCCGGAAAGCGCATCGTGCAGTAATAAACCACCTGCAGCTATCCTAAGTCTAAGCCTCTCCACATCAGCGACCTCCCAGAGCCCGCTATCTAGGCGTCTACAAAGGAGAAAGAGGCTCCGAACTTGACTGATTTCATCGCTTGAACTAGTAACATTAAAAAGAAATACCAGCCTAAGTGACAATCGCTAAATGCACTTGAGAAATACCGAGTATGGCGGTATCATCCCTAGCGGTAATGTATGGCCGACCGATATGACGTCCCACGTTTAGGAAACTCCTGCTTAATTCTGTTTACTTATATATATATATATATATATATATATATATATATATATATATATATATATATATATATATATATATATATATATATATATGTGTGTGTGTGTGTGTGTGTGTGTGTGTGTGTGTGTGTGTGTGTGTGTGTGTGTGTGTGTGTGTGTGTGTGTGTGTGCCCTGCAGTGGGTTACGCCCACTGCAGGGCCCAGGCCTCTCTCATACATCTCCAACTATTCCGGTCATGTACTACTTGTGGCCATGTTGTCCCTGCAAACTTCTTAATCTCATCTGCCCACCTAACTTTCTGCCGCCCTCTGCTACGCTTCCCTTCTCTTGGAATCCATTCCGTAGCTCTTAATGACCATCGGTTATCTTCCCTCCTCATTACGCGTCCTGCCCATGCCCCCCCCCATTTCTTTTTCTTGATTTCAACTAAGATATCATTAACTCGCGTTTGTTCCCTCACCCAATCTGCTCTTTTCTTATCCCTTAACGTTACACCTATCATTCTTCTTTCCCTAGCTCGTTGCGTCGTCCTCAATTGAAGTACTACCCTTTTCGTAAGCCTCCAAGTTTCAGCCCCGTAGGTGAGTACTGGTAAGACACAGTTATTATACGCTTTTCTCTTGAGGGATAGTGGCAACCTGCTGTTCATGATCTGAGAATGCCTGCCAAACGCACCCCAGCCCATTCTTATTCTTCTGGTTATTTCAGTCTCATGATCCGGATCCGTGGTCACTACCTGCCCTAAGTAGATGTATTCTCTTACCACTTCCAGTGCCTCGCTACCTATCGTAAATTGCTGTTCTCTTCCGATGGTGTTAAACATTACTTTAGTTTTCTGCAGATTAATTTTTAGACCCACTCTTCGGCTTTGCCTCTCCAGGTCAGTGAGCATGCATTGCAGTTGGTCCCCCGAGTTACTAAGCAAGGCAATATCATCAGCGAATCGCAAGTTACTAAGGTATTCTCCATTAACTTTGATCCCCAATTCTTCCCAATCCAGGTCTCTGAATACCTCCTGTAAACATGCTGTGAACAGCATTGGAGAGATCGTATCTCCCTGCCTGACGCCTTTCTTTATTGAGATTTTGTCGCTTTACTTAAGGAGGACTACGGTGGCTGTGGAGCAGCTATAGATATCTTTCAGTATTTTTACATACGGCTCGTCTACACCCTGATTCCGCAATGCCTCCATCACTGCTGAGGTTTCGACTGAATCAAACGCTTTGCCGTAATCAATGAAAGCTATATATAAATGTTGGTTACATTCCGCACATTTTTCTATCACCTGCTTGATAGTGTGAATATGGTCTATTGTTGAGTAGCCTTTACGTAATCCTGCCTGGTCCTTTGGTTGACGGAAGTCTAAGGTTTTCCTGATTCTATTTGCAATTACCTTAGTAAATACTTTGTAGGCAACGGACAGTAAGCTGATCGGTCTATAGTTTTTCAAGTCTTTGGCGTCCCCTTTCTTATGGATTAGGATTATGTTAGCGTTTTTCCAAGATTCCGGTACGCTCGAAGTCATGAGGCATTGCGTATACAGGGTGGCCAGTTTCTCTAGAACAATCTGCCCACCATCCTTCAACAAATCTGCTGTTATTTGATCCTCCCCAGCTGCCTTCCCCCTTTGCATAGCTCCCAAGGCTTTCTTTACTTCTTCCGCCGTTACCTATGGGATTTCGAATTCCTCTAGACTATTCTCTCTTCCATTATCATCGTAGGGGCCGCTGGTACTGTATAAATCTCTATAGAGCTCCTCAGTCACTTGAACTATCTCATCCATATTAGTAATGATTCTACCGGCTTTGTCTCTTAACGCATACATCTGATTCTTGCCAATTCCTAGTTTCTTCTTGACTGCTTTTAGACTTCCTCCGTTCCTGAGAGCATGTTATATTCTATCCATATTATACTTCCTTATGTCAGCTGTCTTACGCTTGTCAATTAACTTCGAAAGCTCTGCCAGTTCTATTCTAGCTGTAGGGTTAGAGGCTTTCATACATTGGCGTTTCTTGATCAGATCTTTCGTCTCCTGCGATAGCTTACTGGTATCCTGTTTAACGGAGTTACCACCGACTTCTATTGCACACTCCTTAATGATGCCCACAAGATTGTCGTTCATTGCTTCAACACTAAGGTCCTCTTCCTGAGTTAAAGCCGAATACCTGTTCTGTAGCTTGATCTGAAATTCCTCTATTTTCCCTCTTACCGCTAACTCATTGAGCGGCTTCTTATGTACCAGTTTCTTCCGTTCCCTCCTCAGGTCTAGGCTAATTCGAGTTCTTACCATCCTATGGTCACTGCAGCGTACCTTGCCGAGCACGTCCACATCTTGTATACATATATATGATGCAGTGTTAGCGCAGAGTATGAGCTCTATTTCATATCTAGTCTCGCCGTTCGGGCTCCTCCACGTCCACTTTCGGCTATCCCGCTTGCGGAAGAAGGTATTCATTATTGGCATATTATTCTGTTCCGCAAACTCTACTAATAACTCTCCCCTGGTATTCCTAGTGCCTATGCCATATTCCTCCATTGCCTTGTTTCCAGCCTGCTTCTTGCCTAGCTTGGCATTGAAGTCGCCCGTCAGTACAGTGTATTTTGTTTTGACTTTACCCATCGCCGATTTCACGTCTTCATAGAAGCTTTCGACTTCCTGGTCATCATGACTGGATGTAGGGGCGTAGACCTGTACAACCATCATTTTGTACCTCTTATTAAGTTTCACAACAAGGCTTGCCACCCTCTCGTTAATGCTATAGAGTTCCTGTATGTTACCAGCTATATTCTTATTAATCAGGAATCCAACTCCTAGTTCTCGTCTCTCCGCTAAGCCCCGGTAGCACAGGACGTGCCCACTTTTTCGCACTGTATATGCTTCTTTTGGCCTCCTAACTTCATTGAGCCCTATTATATCCCATTTATTGCCCTGTAATTCGTCCAATAGCACTGCTTGACTCGCCTCACTAGATAACGTTCTAGCGTTAAACGTTGCCAGGTTCATATTCCAATGGCGGCCTGTCCGGAGCCAGGGATTCTTAGCACCCTCTGTGGCATCGCAGGTCTGACCGCCGCCGTGGTCAGTTGCTTCGCAGCTGCTGGGGACTGAGGGCCGGGATTTGATTGTTGTGTTCATAGGTTGTGGCCAAGTACTGCACCATGGTGGCCAATACTGCTCTGGTGAGGGAGTGCGTTACCGGTTCTGGTCACCGGGATCAGGCCACACTCCAAGCCTGTTTTATGCAATTTTATCAACACGGGATATTTCTTGTTTTTTTTTATCCGGTGGAAAATTGCCCGGCACCGGCACCGCAGGCGAGGCGGGTGTTCTACTTCTACGCCACCGCTGCACCCCGATATATATATATATATATATATATATATATATATATATATATATATATATATATATATATATATATATATATATATATATATATATATATCACAAGGAATGTCCACAAGTCTTCGTTATCATAATCACTGTTATAATCATCCTTTCTTCCTCTGCCAGACGAAAGCCTCTTTCAGTGATCTCCAATTACCCCTGTCTTGCGCCAGCTGACCCCGTCCACTGCCTGCAAACTTCCTTATTTTATTGATCCACCTAATTTGATGTCGTCCTCGACTGCGCTTTCCTTCTCTTGGCGCCCCTGTTCTAAAACTTTAATAAACCACCAGTTATCTGCCCTGTGCTTAACATGTCGGGCCCAAATCCATTTATTCCGCTTATAATCTCAACTAAAATATCTCCTACTCCCGTTTGCTCTCTAATCGACACCGCTGCCCATAAAAACGTTGCACATAAAAATTTTCGCTCATTTGTTCTTCGCAAGGCGCCTAACATCTTCTCGAGCTTGCAGTTTCTGTCCCACCCATATGTTAGTGCAGGTATAATGCAACAATTGGGGACTTTTCTTTTCAAAGAAGGCGGTGATCGTTACCGGTCATGCCATGTTAAAGGGAAGCTGAAAGGTTTTCCAGAAAAAAATGAGTGAACATGTGTACATAATGGTTTTCAACCCTCCGAATTCGAATATCGTATCGAAATTGAGCGAAAGAAAGCGCAAATATATTTTATTTCGACGAAAAGTGCAGCAGCGGACGCGCCCAGCTCGCGCGTCTCGTTTCCGCCTGTGATTGGTCGGGCGCCTCGTGACGTCAACTCTAGTGACCGACCGCTGCCGCTACACATGAAGCATGGTGCCAGGTAGTTTGGTGCTGTAATGGAAAATTAAGAGGTAATGGAAAATTTAAAGAGACTGCGTTTTTCTGAGGAGTTCGGCGTTACTCCCTACATGTACGAGCCGATTGCGAAGAGCCGGCCTCTCGAAGAAGCAAACGATGCTGGTGCGAGCAGTGCTTTCGACGCGAACGAAAGCGAAGTCTTGGGATCTCCTCGTGTTGGAAATGCTATTTGGTGAGTATGTTTTTTGCAAAGCGATCTAGTGATCTCGCCGATCTTTCGCCGATCTAGTGAGCTCGTTTCCGGTCAAACAACTGTAGTGTTGTGTTCTTGCATGCCTCCTCGTGGACCGTAAGCGGGGATGCGATCGTCGGCATTTGTGCGCTGTCCAAAGCTGTCGGCAATCTACAAAGACGGTTTAAACTCGTGAAAAGCTTCCCGGTTCATGCAGTACGTGTAGTGACCTTCATCTGTGCGCCATCCGCACACTACTCGTAACCGAAGTCGTAAAGGCGGCGAATTCCGTCGGCTACGTGAGACGGTCGGTTAATTCAGGCGTAACGCCTCACTGTTACCAAAAACCGGTACACCAGCTCAAACTCCATTTATCTGAAAAAAGCATTGTAGCAATCACTAGCTTACACGTATTAAACTACACTGAACAATGGTTCGCGCAGTCAGGTTCTTACCTCAAGCTTCCTTCTTTTCGCGAAAGCTGCAGCCTTGACAGCGGTGACGAGCTCCTTGTGTACGCGAAGACTGACGGCACTGTGCCGGGCCTTAGACGAGCCGACTTGACTGGCAAACGCAACGCACGTTTTAATGATAAATTCTCGTGATAATCCTCGTCACGGAAGTGGTTGGAGCACAGCACTGTTGTTCTTGAGGGCTTGAAATTCGTTCGCTTCACAGCAGCCTCCCACTTCGTTAAAAGCTTCTTGTCTTGTGGGAAGCAATGGAAGACAACATCGTCGCGGCCGCTGGTGCTCGTGCAACCGTAGGCTGCACAGAAAGCCGGCATGATCGGCCCACCGCTTCAGTTGATGCTGCGCACGTTGACTACCACTCTACATACACGCAGACGCACCAACAAAGGAATGCAGGGTCGATCGAAGCAGATTACGATGGCACGCACGCAGAAACAAGCACGGTCAGGCACGGTCGCGCAGGCTGCGAAGGAACAAAACACTAGAGTTGACGTCACAACACCGCGGTTTCCGGTCTCCGCTCGCATCGTCAGCGTCAGCAGCAGCGCGCGGCATTCGACGGGGGGCGGAGCTACAGCGCAATTTTAACCGACGATTACGTCGCTCCTAATTGAAAAAAAAACCCCAAATTTTACCTACATGGTTTATAAGGTTCTCGCATCCGTATATGAGCGTCTTATTGAATTCGACAGACTCTTCAGCTTCCCTTTAATGCCTGCCGTATGCGCTCCAACCTATTTTTCATTCTTCTGCAAATTTGCTTCTGATGATCAAGGTCCCCTGTAACTAAAATGCCTAGACAAACGTACTACAGCACAGACTCTATCGAGGCTGACTGGCGACCATGAATTATCGTTCTTTTGCCAGGCTGTTAGACATTAGTTTTCTGCATATTAATCTTCAGACCTGCTCTTACACGTTCTTGATTAAGGTCCTCAATCACATTGGTGCGAGTCATCTGCACCATTGCTGTGAGGGCAATGTCATCAGCAAACGGAAACTTGCTGGGATGCTCCCCGTTGATCGTCATTTCTAATCATTAACAGTATAGTAACTTAAATAGTGCTTGTATAAGCAAAGTGAGTAACTTTGCAGATCTCAGTGCGTAGCCCTTTTATTCACAATTAAGGTAGCCCTAGAATACTTACATATGCTTGGTAAAATATTCGCGTATTCTTTCTTTGCTCATTGATCACAATTGCTCCGTGACTGATGGTATTTCTCTTTACTGAAACACACCATTTTTCGTAATCTATGAAAGCTATATAGTGAGGTTGGTAGTGCTTCGCAGATGTCTCAACTGCCCGATTGACGATGTGAATATGATTCATGGTTGAATACCCCTTCCTGAAGCCAGCTTTTTTCTCTGGGTTGATTGAAGTGTTGCCCTCAGTCTGTTGGAAACACTTTGGTGAATATTTCATACAATACTGATAGCAAGCTGATAGGTCAATAATTCTTGAATTAGCCTTTTCTTGAATTCTTGAATTAGCCTTCTTCTATAAGAAGGAAAAGGCTAGTTAGCCTTTCCTTCTTATAGATTAGTGTGATGTTGGCGATCTTCCAAGTCCTTGGTACACGAAGTCTTGAGCCGTTGTGAATATAAACTCTCGAGATTTCTCAGTATAATACCTCCTTTACCTTCGATAAAATTTACCACTATTCCATCTGCACCTACCGCTTTTCACCTCGAAATGTCTTGCAAAACCCTTCTAACATCTTCCATTGTGACACATGGAACTCCTGCATAATGTTTGTCACTACTTCTACTTGCGGTTGCGTGCCCACTGTACTGTAGTTATTGGACAGTTGCGAATAGAATTCCTCTGCTGCCTCTACAATATATTTGACATTGATCTACACGTATGGCAGGATAAATTCTTCGCTTCCGTTCGAATGATATGTGATGATTCTTCTTAATGAGCGGTCGATTAAGCCTCGTTCATTGGTGTCACGACCTGTGACGTTAAAAATACCTGGAGTAGGCACTCTAATGTGGCGTTGTTACAATTTTTGGAGGTTAATTGTGATACACCGCTGTGATCGTTTGCCTTGGCTGTGACAGGCTTGGAATGTGTACCCGTGCTCTGTATCTTTCTCTCCCTCTATATTCTTATGTTTCTACCTCCTTCCCACTGAGCAGGGTGGATTAGGGTTCTGGTTAGCCTCCCCGACTTACTCCTTTATTTCATATATCTATTTCTCAGTTACTGGTGTACCATTCTCCAGCTATCAGCAAAATCGTCCCGCTTGGTATACCAAAAGTGGAACGTACTCATCTAACGTAACTTTAATATTTTGGCTTATCATTCACTTGTATCACTATAGATTCTCATAATATAATGAAACATGAACAAGGCGACTGTTACCCTCGAGCAGAGCGTCGGAATCTCATAAAACTGCAATCGTGTAGGACAGGCAGCAAATCCACTTTGAAAGTTCTACACTAGGTGACGTTGACCTCATAGATTAGGACAATACCTGGGCGAATTTATATTTAGTCGCCAACCTCAGAATGCAGTATACAAGTTCTGCGCCGCAGGATCGCATTAGAGATGGCGTCTGTTCATATGCCCTTTAAAACATACAGTTTCCGAAGGATATGGGGATGTGTAATGAAGTTCCCCTCCGCCATGACGTCACGACAATGAGGAAACGTAATTGACTCGCGCATCCATACAATTTATCTCTAGTAGGACAGTTATGTAATTGCCTTTGCGTTCTTAGGTTGTCACCAGTTTGAAGTCGTTTACTATACATAGAGAAAAAAGAATGACATCTCCATCGAAAAAGACCGAAAAATACGTTTTGTCACATTTGCATGGCGTCGAGGTTTGACTTGATATGCAGATGGAAGAGCTTCACCTTTTTCTTTTTTTTTTCGAAAGAGCCGAGTTCTAAACAAATGAAGGAAGTTTTGATCCACTAGGTTGACTGGATATAAGGCTCCAGCGACTCATGCGCCATGCAACGAATACTTATGGTGAATGCAACGAAGCAAAGCGAGAAAACAAAAAGGTTTTTTATTATTATTATTACTATTGCTCGGACAATCTCGCCCGTAAGAATTTTGACATGCCGAGCCAAGAGGTTATTATGCGCGAGCGGTGCTTTAGTTTAAAAAAAATCATCATTGTCGTAAGCAAATAGACTTTCTTTTTTATTACGTGGGCGGCCGGGGCGCATCACAAGCTCTTACACATTGTATTAAATATAGTTGTTCCGATGTTTGTGTTTATGAGACTTAGATGAAAGCAAGCTCGGGAAATCATATCGCACAAAGAAAATTTTGGCTAGTTTTCTTTGGTTTGTAACGCGAAGGGACACAGACGAAGACTAGACGAAGACAGTACGTCCGATCGCTCGTCCGGTCTTCTTCTAGTCTTCGTCTGTGCCCCTTCGCGCAACAAACCAGGAAACTGTTACCGTATCAACTCGCCCAACTGTCCATCCTTTTGCTTTGGCTAGTCCTCTGCGGGTCAACCGCAAAAAAACATTATGCTGCCCAAGAAACATAAACAACTTTCAAACATAAACATTCATTTTCAGTACTACATTACCATCTCTTCTAATTACTAACCGTAGGCAATTTTGGAGCGTAGTCAATAAAAAAGACAACTCAGCTATCACCCTTAAAAACTCAAACCATCGACTAATCCAACTTGATCAATGCGCAAGCGTTTTTAATTCTGCATTTGTTTCTGCTTTTTTCCAAAAATGTGTGTTCTGTAACCCCTACCTTTCCCGGTACTGACTTTTTACCGATGGACCCTATTGCCTTTGATATCGCTGGCATAGAAATCATAGTAGATATGTTAAAGGGTTTTTCGTCATGTGTCATTGATAATATAAATTCCAAATTTTTAATCAGTACTAAAGTATACAGTGCTATAATACCTTCTAATCTATTCCAGCAATCTCTTCAGACAGCCTGTATTCTGGACGACTGGAAGATCGGGAGAGTGATTCCTTTGCAGAAGTATGGGGATAGGCTATTCGCCAGATAATTGTCGGCCCATTTCACTTACGTGCATTCCCTGTAAAATTATGAAACATGGCATTTACTCCCACTTTGAATCCTTCCTACAGTCAAACGCTATCTTTACAGAACATCAGCATGGATTTCGCAACGCATTTTCCTGTGAAACTCAACTCTTATCGTTTACACATGAACTAAATTCCATACTTGACAGGTGTTCCATTGTTGACTGTATATTCCTAGATTTTTCGAAAGCATTTGATAAGGTTTCTCATCAACTGCTTCTGTTAAAACTAAGTAAACTTGATCCTAAAGTTCTTTAATGACTGCACTCTTTTCTCGCCGATCGTTCACAATTTGTCACAGCTAATAACACTTGCTTTGTCACTTCTACAGTTGAATCAGGTGGGCCACAAGGCTCTGTGTTGGAACCTTTGCTTTTTCCCATTTATATTAACCATTTACCTGATAGGTTATGCTCATAAATTAATCTTTTTGCAGACGACTGTGTCCTTTACCGCGAAATTAGCAGTGACACCGATATAGGTCTTCAGTCTGATATCAACCATGCTCTCTACTAGGCTAACACGTGGAACATGGAACTAAACATTAACAAATGTAAATACATGCGTGTTTCTAGTCGTAATACTACACTGCCCTCATACCCATTTTAATACTAGTAACTTCGAATCTATGTCTTGTCACAAATATCTAGGCGTTTTTAAAAAAAATTCTTCGAATCTTTCTTGGAAGATGCATGTAGACCATAAAGCCAACAATGCTAATTACATGTTAGGCTACATACGCCGCAATTTTTACTTCTTCTAGTTCTGTGAAACTACTTTTTTATCAATCGTTAGTTCGTAATAAACTTGAATATGCTGCATCTGTCTGGCACCCCAGTGAAGAGACGCTCATCTATCAACTTGAATCTATCCAGATGCGAGCGACTTTCTTCATTCTTTCTAATTATCACCGCAATTCCAGCGTCACCACTATGAAAGCAAGCGTATCATTACCATTGCTAACCCAAAGTAGAAAAATATTCCGCCTTTGCCTTTTCCATAAGATATATTATGGCAACCCCATTCTTAAGAATAAATTGATAACACTCCCTTGTTACGTTCTAGCTCGCATAGACCATTGTCATAAGGTTGGTATATTCCTTCATGCCCCATCAATCATTTTTTCATCTCATTCATCCCCAGTTTATCAGCAAGTTGGAATCGCCTTCCTCGATCTGTCGTCGTACTATCTAATAATCCTAAGTTCAAAGCTGCTTTAACTAACCTGCTGTTGTCATAAACGCGAAAGATTGTAGCATGATCATCCTTCTTAATTTTGCGTGGCCTTCTTCTTTATCCCACCAGTCTTGTTTTGTAGGCATTATTAGTGCTTTGAGTGTCATTTCTTTTGTTTTCTTTATTTGTTGATAAGATATCTTTATGCTTCGTATGCTCAGCGGTTTCCTTTCTTTTGTTTTTCTTTTCCTCCATGTACTGTGCGCTATTTATTGTTCATTTCCTTTATTGTATTGATGTAACTTTTCCATTTTTTTTTAGTTTTATACAAATTTACAGCTGTTATTTTTCGTTTTCCACTTTATCGAATATAATGCCCTCTGGCCCTTAGGGTAATGAAATAAATAAATAAATAAATAGGTAAGTAACATACATTAAAATAAAGCAACTAGCAGTTTCTGTGTTTTCCACTCGGGCTTTTGCTTGGAGATGTAAAACTTCAGAGAGTATGTGGAGTACTAATACATTGGCTTTCTCCTTGACCGAGCTATCTGCCTGCCTGTCCTCTTTTCTATTTCTCTCTCTCTTTCTCTCTCTTCTCCACGCTATGCTATGCACTAGGAATCGGAATCTACTTGTAACATCACGGTTGCTTGTAACAACACTCCTTTTAACTTCACGCTCTAAGCCTGAGAAACAAAAATAAAGTTGAGGATGAGTTTGTCCGTTTGTAGAGTCACAAAATAACAACAGTGCACATTCAAAATCATGAATGCGGCTGACAGATCGAGTAGCACACTGTGGTATGGATGTTATAAACAGTGATAAGATGCCTCAGAAAGGCTGGCCAACGTTCCGATAGGAGGAACTATCTTCGTCAAAGATGGCCTCGTCATCCTCGGCAGGTTGGTTTTATCGGGTTAGTAGAGGGACATCACGTGCGGTTGTTGTTGGTGGCGGCTGGCCGCAAAGGGAGAGACTGCAAAGAAAATGAGCGCTGTCGCCTGACGTCTGTAAGCGGGGTTTCTAAGACGAGGGGACAAGAGCGGGAGAGTGGGAAATGCGGAGAAACCTTTAGTCTTCAAGTGGAGGCCGATCTACAGCATTGCTTGTGAAAACATTCGTTAGGTTGTATGACTGCAAGGCTTCTAGCCGATGGGAGGGGTACATTGCCGCGGAAAGACAAAATGCCGTCAACGACTCGACGCTGCCCAGTCTGTATTTTCTGCCTCTCCCTCGATCCCTCTCTCTCTTTCTCTCTCGCTATACCTTTTCTTCCAAAAGATTTGTACCAGGAGACCTTTTTTTTCTTTCTCAAGCAATCAGCTAAGTGATGCATGTACTGCTCTTGTTCTCGGCTTTCGTACGGCCGCGCTTGCGCGTTTGAAAGCGGCGCGTCGCTGTTGGAGGGCGTCCAGGTGCCACCTCGACATCCAGTGAGTGCATTGCACGACGACAGAGGGCGGCAGTCGACGACGGAACTTGGCGGTAAGTGCCGTTCGCACAGAAGGCTGCTCACGCGCCGTTGCCGATCCTGAAATCACGCCTCGACAGCACAAGTGTGTCAGGCGCCATTCCTAGCGCTATGATGTGGTAGTGCAGGGGTGACGTGATGCAGATTATTCAGGTGTCAGCTAAGGATCGGCTACATGCATGAAAAGAATAATTTCTTGCTCAATGACTGTGTACGTGCGAATAAAGCCCCAGGTGCTGGGTATCCAGATGGGATCGGTCCAGATTGTCAGCACTACTGGCATGCAAGGATTGCTGCTTGCACACCGGCTACGGTCAGTCATTATGTTTGACAATATTATAGCAATTGAGGCAGCCAACGCAAACTTTAATAATTGAACACAAAAAATTCCCTAAGCAGGTTCATCCAACGTCAGACCATGAGAAATGTGATATATGCAATCTTCTTGCCCTTTATTGATCATTTGTATTTATTGCAACTAGCTGCCCCGCATTCGGCTGCGAACTGCTAAATAGCTAATAGGCTTTACTTTACCAGTCGTCATCCTCCTAAATTTCACTAAATAATTTGACTTTGGGGAGAAGCCGGATACCTATTGGGCTTGTTACGAAGATTTCAACTCATAATTATTGATTGATTGATTGATTGATTGATTGATTGATTGATTGATTGATTGATTGATTGATTGATTGATTGATAAGCCACACTTCGCAATATTTTCGGCAGTCGCCTGGTTACTGCCTAGTTCGCTGTCATATCACCTAGCCATAAGTGGTTACCGTAAGCGGTTTCAAGTGACCGAAAATCGAATTTTTCTAATACGAGTCGAATGTTAATAGTAAGGATCGAATATCGAATCGAATATCGAATAGGTAAACACAAACGCTTATATTAACAGCCGGAACATTTATTCTGATATACTATTAGGCATAACGCTTGTACTGAAAAACTAAAAAAAGAAAGAAACCTATTAATACGGGAGAATTATGATTAGTTTTAAACGCAAGATCACTAATCGCTTATCATTTAATAAGCTGCACGCGTAAGCCCTCAAAATCTTTAGAGCGTGGTTGCAAACAATGTTTCTGAGAATAAATGGCTGATATACGAGTACCTTTCCAAAAACGCTAAAAAAATTGCTGTCGAAAAAAAAAAGAACAAAAGTTGTGGATAAAGAAAACAAGAAGCTGTTCAGGGACTTGTATACCGTAAACACACGTAAAAGGATCCGTTACACAGGAAAAACTCAACGGTTGTAAAACTGCCAGTTGATTACACCGCAAAGAATATACATGAGAGTCTACAAAAAAAAATAACGGGTTGTCATGTAGGCTTCTGCCGCGAAATCGAAAAGAAAACTTGCATTACCTATTTTGTTTCAGCATTATTCGAAAATTTTTGTCGCTGTTCTGCCACTGATAATTTGCGATACTCTATCTAGCGGGCGGAGGACTGTAGACTCTAACAGTCGGTTCTTGCACATTATTTGGCTGCTTTTAAGCGTTTGAAGATACCAGATCCTACCTTTCCGAATAGGAATACGAATATTTAGTGTGTAATG
The DNA here is from genome assembly GCF_050947875.1 of Dermacentor variabilis. NCBI lineage: Eukaryota > Metazoa > Arthropoda > Arachnida > Ixodida > Ixodidae > Dermacentor > Dermacentor variabilis. The sequence continues at coordinate 47,177,012 of NC_134571.1, read as the reverse complement.
TTTTGTTAGTATTCGAAACTTCGAACTTTCGATCACTCCTACTGGTTGCCTATTACAAAACTTTCCTTAGAAAAATTTGACGGATACCATGATCTGTGGGAGTCAGTTTAAGGAAGAAACGTTTGTATGTTTCCCATCGATGAATGCTGTTCTTGTTTAGCAACCATTTACACGTGTACATAATCCCAACGGTAGCTCCTTGGGCATCGCCATAACGCACTCTGGACTGATGTGAACGTGCATCGGCCCTTCTCTCGAAAGCGCTGCAAAGCTACAAAACCTGCCTTCGTACTCACGTGCAAGTCCATAGAGGAGTCGTCCTTTGCTTACGATGGCCGACAAAGTTTTCACTGGGAAAGCTGTCGCTCAACCTAACCATGCGCCGCAAGACACGTGTGTCACCAAGTCAAAGTCTGTCATACACGCTGCCCATTTAACCGAACTCGTCCTGCACGAAGTGTTTCTCAGGATACTTGTTTGCGCCCGTAAACGACGCGGTCTCGTTCCGCTGCCTTCTCATCAGTGCACGTTGGCGCCACTTCGCTTCGCGTTCACGAGCAAGCATGCACTCGCGTTCCAAGTTGCTCTTCACAGCGTATCGACGCTGCTTCCGAATCTTATACTGAACATTCTCGAATTCCGTCATTTTGTAAAATTCAGTAATGGCGGCATTTTGAACCAATCAGAAAAGCCAAAGCAGCCCTCTCGGCCAATCAGAACTCACAAGATGGGAAACTCAACAATATAGCGTAATACGACGTTGCTCCTCTTCGTACTTACAAGCCAGCGTGCGCTCACGTTACAAACCACGCTTCTATGCGTATCGAAGACCACGTGTCGATCCGTATTGCCGCTCCACTCGACGCTTCTTTCGGGCTTCCGTCTGCTGTGCACACGGTACTGACTTCGGCCCCGTTTCGTGCCTCCTAACGCTTGAGTCACCGCTCGGCGTGTAACATTCCTGGTTGTGGTTAGCTTCGACCTTTCGCGACCAATCGTACAAGACACACTCCAGCATTAGGCCAGCGGGGTAAAGAATCAGAGACAGCTTCACTTTAAAATGCGGTCTGTAAATGTCGTAACATTTATTTTTATTACCTCTTCCATTGCCTCACCGCCGCATCTAAGATTTCGCAGGCGTAGTGTTAACGGCAAGCCCCGCACCAGATCTGTCCTTGTGCTTCTCCGCAGCTTCTTACCAGGAATAACCGAAGGCGAGGCTAAAAAGCGCCGTTATAAATTTTCGTATTTCATGTGATCATTATTGCAATATTTTTTCACTGCAGTTAGGGTGTACATGTTTTATGTGCTTGGCTCGTTTCTGCTAGTTGTGTCCAGCAGCGGCAAGCAAAAGACGCGGACAATGTGTTGCAGATAAATTCCATCGTCTGCTCACCTCACGTAACTCCAGTTCACTTCACACTGCAGTCTGTCGCTACACACGACAGCTTCACTGAAGCCACTGCCGCCTTTGACGGCACATTCGACCTGCCACGTTTACTTATCAATTGTGAAGCCATAGTTTATCCGGCCTCGTAATGCCTTCAGTCAATAATAAGCTTGCCCGACCGCTATGACTCGGTGAATTTTATTTTTTAAATGAGAATACACGACATGACCGAAGGCAGACTAAATTGAGGTTTAATTCAGCCATATAATTGCGAAGACTCACTAGAAGGATACCCAAAGGGTTATCCTGACACCACGAATTTCTTTCAGTGGAGTCTTCAACAACTCGAAATAAAATTATACATCATTGGTTCATTTACTGACGGTCCATCATAATTAATGACTGAAGGCTTCCGCGGCGCAGTAGATGTGCCCCGTTACATGTGTTGAACTGAAAGCTGATGAACAGGATTTGCAGCGAACACTGTTATTACAAAGTGCTTCGTTTAAGGATGAGAAAGTACGTGCCAGGATAGTTTTTGAACTTTTTTATCCTTTATTTATATTAAGAGTGCTCCTACAATGAAGAATTTGCAGTCAATTAGCCTGTTCAACAAAATAACCCACATGTGTTCCCGATCTTCCTTTTGTATTGTCGTATTGAAAAAAAGAAAGAAAAGAAAATGTTCCCCTTAAGCTGCGACTAATCAGTTTCCAACACGCATGAACAAGTACAATAACAGTTCTTTATTAAGTTTTTGCGATGACTGCAGGTTTGTGGTGTCAAATAGATTGCAGCTTGCACCACTGTCGACGACCCTTTACTAGTAGTGCACGTAACGCAGCTTTCATCATTTCATCCTGTGGGTTATTGAGTGTCTCCCCTGCTGCTTTCTTTCTGTCCACTCACTCGTTCTTCCATTGTAGGGTAGAAAAACCAACGTTGGACCGGCTAACCACTATGCCGTTAGTTTGCAGTTTCTCTTCTTGGCCGTCAAGTAATGTTCGGAGTATCAGTTCGGCGTGCTGAGTGTGGCTTCGTGGCGACAATATAGCCCACAGTCATAAAGAAACCATAGATGCAACTCGTAAAAGCAATGGTGAAGCTAATACAGGACATAATTACAATTGTCCCTTCACCTTGGCATTTACGATGGGTGCAAGCTATGTGCCAACAATCCCAAGAAGCATCGTCATGAACGGGCCTCGCAATTTATTTGTTTCTTTTTTTATCCTTCTTTTGTTCGCCCGTATGCTAATTTCTTGCCTTCTATAGCAGCCTCTGCGCATGTATTTCAAAAGCAGTTATTCTTCAGAAGATGGCGGGCTCCGCCCGTTACTGTCTGAGTAAATGAATTCAGAGCCGAAGGAATCACTGAAGTAGGCTGATCCTTTTTATTGTTGTTGTTGTTGTTTTAAGTTTTCATTGATGCATATGTTAATCCTCCACGTTGTGTGCATGACGCAATCTCAAACTACGATACTCCGGCAAGAGCACCTACACAGTCTTTCTTTATTTCACTGTATTTACGCAAAGTAAAATCTGACATGAACTTCAGGGTGTTCGCTTCGCAGTGCCACTACCCTAACACTATGGTATCACAAAAAACGTCGGTAAGCGTTCCACTGAAGATTAGTGAAACACTTGGCACGGAAGGTCACGAAATATCGTGTTTCGTACACTCATAATCTTTTTTTAAACAGATCCTTGCTTAATCAAAAAGAGAAACCGCGTGGTTTCAGCGTCCCCGAAAACAAAAAGCGACGCAGCGTCGACATCTGTTGTTCGAAATTACCACCACTTACAAGAGGGCGTCATCTGGTGCAGAAAACCGAAAACGCGAAAATGGCTCGCATTTTGAAACCTCGCTCGAGCGCTGATTGCCTTCTATAACCGTGAAATGAAGTCACTGTGCTCACTAATTCATTCTACAGTTCTGCTTGACTTCTTCAAATGTAACCTAGGGCAGAGCAGGCATTTCGTATAGACTACGCTTACCTGAAGTGCCACTCTGTGCCACGCAGCTTGTTGGTGTTGGCGAGTGCTATAATTCTATATTTCTTTGCGCGTGTGTGTTTGCGTGAGAGTGAGATGTATTGTGAAAAGCACAATAAAACATTGATAACACTGTCTCACCATCATTTGTGTTGCTTCAATATCATTATATTCTTCTCCTGCCAGAATTTGTTTCGTTTATACGTTTTAAATATGCCTTGCTGAATTCTTTTTGCTTACGAAGTGTGTTACACGGCATCCTCAAAAAGATACGATCCTGTCCTCTGCTGTGCAATTCCTTTTCCCGAAAGAAACCTGATCATGCTAGAAATTTCGAGTTCCATTTTTTGCATTCTCCAACGTGCATTTCTAGTGATTTCACTTCGCTTGAATCAAAGAAAGGTAATTAGTCCCTTCGGCAGATTTCACCGAAAGTGTTGGTGGGTAGAACTCGCAGAACTTACGTACTATTTAGTAGTGCGAAGGTAATGCTCGAAAGACTTTTCCCAGCATCCGGTTGCCGTTAAAGGGAACGAAGGGAACTCAAACGACGTGCGCTAAAGTTTATGCGAGCCAATATTGTAAAACTGCCAAAACTTGGGCATCACCTGTCTTCCAAAGTTCATTACCAAGGCGCTTCCTTCCTTTATCTGCCCACAAAAACTTGTGGGCAGATTTTTTTTTTTTTTGCATTTGTTCCACCACTAATGGAACCAGTAGCAATGCTGAAAGTTCTCAGAAAACGCCTTTACGTTTGGGATCTTGGCCGCCTATTTTATAACGGTACAGCTAGAAAAGGCTCAGTCGAATTCAGTGCAGGGAGTTAAAGCCTGGCGGATTTAATTAACGTCAGCCGAAACTCACTTTAATCGAGCGTATGTCGGCGGTGACGTCAAACGACCGAAGAGTGAAAGGCTTCCGTTCATTAAACGCTTTCCACGAGCGACCTTGCCGGGCTTCTCACTGCGCGGGCGATTGAAAAGAGTTGTGGATGCGGTGACTTCGTCAACCGAGTTCTGGAGGCGCGCCGCAGTCAAAACGCGCGCATGTGTAGTTATTTCAATTCCCTGGGTGGGCTCACGCTTTGCTGAAGGCAATCCAACGGAGTGCATAGATGACGTCCGAATAGAGAATGCGTGTTCGTATGTGATGTCCTTACAGTGCAGTCTGCCTCGTCTCTGTGCTCCAAGCGCTACGAACAGAGTAGGGCTTCTGTTTTGGATCGCGGAACGGCCAAAATTCGGGTGTTGTATGAAAAAAAAAACCGAAAACGCCGACTTTCAGACTGCGTGGGTATAGTTTGCATGTAGGGAGAGTTTTCAAGCATTACACGTGCACAGACACAAGAAAACGAGCAAAACGTGCATTGCACATTGCTGAATTTACCCGTTTCGACAATGATTTCAGCACCGTGTTCCTGTTGGTGAATGAAATGGCTTAACTATACTTAACGAGGCTATCCAAAGCAACAGGAGATCACGGTAGGCTATATGCCAAACTGCAAAGCATAGCTGCGCGTGAAAGAAAAATCAAATACGCAATATATACAACACAAAACATAGACAAGAATTAACGTAGAATAGTCGTGACACCATATTGAATCATGTATGCTAGGCCAGAAAAACGTGTATGGATGTCTTGAGGTTCGCAAAAGTTATGTATCGTTAAATTGAAGATACACCAACGATAGCATTTCCGACCACTAGAACGGAATACTTTGCATGTTGGCACTTGAAATCCTTTTGACTCCTGCTTATCGCAAAAGCATCCCCTGTCAAGTATTAAATTTCCTTTGTTTAAACAAATAGCGCATTATATGACTGAAGCAGGAGGAATCTACAACGTTACAACAATACAATGAACAACATGGCACGGCTGACGGCTACACGTGTGTGGTTCGGAGCATCAGTAAAATGGCTTCAACGTTCGCCTTCTTCACACGTTACTAACAGCCCAGATGTCATTCGCTTTGATTACAGGAATCCGAAGAGCAGAAGCATTCATCATACCGTGAAGACGCCCTTTGTGCAAAAGTTCTTGGCGAGCGACTTCGCTCGATCCTTCGATGCACTCAGGACGAGCACACGCCTGGTTGAGCTCCTTGACTTGCTTCAGCTGGGTCATTCGCGCGTAATAACGACACGCTCACTCTTTGTTAGATGTGTGTTTTTTTGTTTATTTTTTTCGGCATAAATAAAAAATGGCGGCAAAAGTAAGCGGTCATTCAAAAGTAGAGGTAATGCATGTATGCTGTAGGCGCCCAGCTACGTCTCTTCTTTTGCTCGCCCCACTGACACGGATTCAAACAGGAAATACAAGTTGCTTACATACACGTATATGTAAAAAAAAAATCAACTACAGGTAGGAATTAGGTGGTGAACGGAGGCAGGAAACGATCAGTATGTCATAAATAGGGCACTATAAGCACTCGAAAAACAAATAATAAAAAGGTAAGAAGAACACACACACGACATGGTGACCTCATGCAGGGCGCTGATATCATGTAATTGGTAGGTGCCTCTCTCGCTCTCTCATTAGGGTATGATGAAGATGATTTTTTTTTCTCTTCTGCACGACGATATAAAAGAGGAGGGAGATGACTGAGAAAGTACGGGAAGACGTCACTGAAAAATCGTTAAGCAAGGAAAGGACAGCAAAGACACATAGCGTTAGGTCTGAAACAAGCTCCTTGGGAGCGTTCTCGGTATGTACATTTTTTTTTTCTTCTCCTTCTTCATCGCTCATTTCACTACCGCCTCGTAAGGCCAAACTCTGAAGGCTGACCGGCTTGTCTACCCGTTCCCATGCGCTCCTTCTAAATTGCATTTCCACCCACTAGGTTGAGAGGCGCATAGCGGCAAGTCTGGGCAGCTCGAACGCTGTCTTGCTCTACATACGTCCAGTGCAATGTATGACTCGAGTACACCACCAGAGTCCAGCTGCTGGAGTGTTGCGAAATTTTAGCGCTGGTGTTTGTCCCGCGATAAATGTATGTAGGACGGCGGTATTTGATGCAGGGATATCGAGCTAGGAGCCTTCTAATGCTTGCTTCCTTGGAATTATATGTCTGCGGTGGGACCCCTTCGTTCCAGATGGGTAGCACGAGAAATAGCTCCTGGTTTCCTTTATGCAGCCCGTGAAGAATAAAAGCAGCAAGGAATATTTTATACCTGCATATGACGACAGCGTAAATGTATGGAGTAAATAACATGAATGCGCTTCTCAGTAAAGATTAGCCGGCACTGCCGGCTAGTATAATCAAAGATTAAGAAATAGACGGTCGTCGTTATCTCGAAGAGGTTTCCAAGGGACGCAAGTGACATCATAATGTTGAAAGTATTCTTTGAGTAAGAAATCGTGCAACTGTCTTGCAAGTATTGTTCACTAGGCGTTTTCGTTTGCTTGTTTTGTCAGTACTCTGTTCGGGACCGTTGCTGCTGCTTTTGCTCAAAGCTTCGGCACGTTTGTGCGAGGTATGGTACTCTTCCGAAGCTCATTACTATCTTGTATGTGTGCCTCTCAACCTAACGGCGCCATTATAGCGCTGGCCTAGACTGTACTCGATTTACTGGGTGTGCTGCTCGTGGTTCTTGTTGACGTAGTGTACGCGTCGCTGCTGCTTGCGCTGTCTCCGCTGACCCGAAGCGTCTGGCCCACGGTCCTCTGATCGTACGACGACTTGGACGACGTCTTAGTGCCGCTGCTTCCACTGTCACTGCCGCTGTCTGTGTAGCCTAAGGAAGCGTCGCCGTACTTGTTGTACGCTGAGGACGACGTCTTGGCCCTAAAGTACGGAGCTGCGGCACTCTTGTCACCGTAGCTCGTCGAGCCCGACGAAGAGCCGTAAGACGTCGAGTAGGAGCTGTCCGCGCTCGGAGACGAGGTCTTTGTAGACCCGTACTTGGCATTCCCGGCTGCGTACGCCTTCAGAGCCTGTGCTACAGCCGCGGCAGCCTGCGAGTTTTTGTAGGACGTGGATGTGCTGGCATAGTTCGTGGCTGGTCGTTTCGGCGAGTAAGACGACTGCGAAGAGGTGCTATAAGAGGACGAAGGATAGCGCTGTCCGTAGGAGCCGTAGTTCGATTGAGAGTTGTCGTACGCAACGGATGAGCTCGGGAGAGAGGACGAGGAGCTGCTGCCGTAGCCGCTTGAATAGGCACTTCCCGTTGTGCTGTACTTGGAGGGTGATCCGCTAGAGTAGGCCGATGAGTACCCGGACGACGGCTGGCTCGAAGTGTACGACCTGGTTGGCACTGTGTAGCGGCCCGACGAACTGCCGTAACTTGACGGACTGTAGGCGCCGCTAGAGGAAGTGTATGACGATGGCTGTGAACTACCGTAGCTTCCTGAAGAGGATGTAGGATAGTTGCCGCTCCCTACGAGGCTGTAGGCTGGCCCGTATTTGTTCGAGCCTGATCCGTGATTTGTGATGCTCGTTTCATAGCCACTCGTGAGTCCACCGATAAATGCCGACGGAGAAGAGCCGACGTATCCACCCCCAGATGAAAGCGTATACGTCTGAGGGGAACCACTGTAGGCAGAGCTAGATTGAGGTGCGTAGAAAGTTAAAGTGGGATCAGACGAAGGCGACGACGAGTAGCGAGTTCCCGAGGAGCTGCTCTGGCCGTACCCTGCCGAGGCCGGCTGGGCTTGTTGGAAGGCGGTAGCGAACGTGCTGTACTGCTGGTCTGCCGACGACGACTGCTCCTTCTGCGCGCTAGATCCCTGCGATTGCGTGTAGATCTCGGCGGAAGGCGTGTAGCTCTGCGAGTCCGTTCCAGATCCATCTCCTTGCTGGCCTCTAGTCGCCCCGACCGGAATGGCCACGGGGCCGTCGCCGTAGTTGGTCAAGCTCACGGGCACTCCCAGCTGCGCCGTCATGATTCCGTTGTAGACGCTCGAGCCTCCTGTCTTGTAGCTGTAAGCGTTGTTTGGCGACGGCGAAATCTGCACGACCGAGTTCACGTGCTGCTGGAAGCTGTCCTGGTCGCCAACCGAGGAGCCGAACGACTCGCTGGTCTGCGGCTGGAAGAGCGATGACAGCCCCGGGTAGCTACCGGGTGATCGGTCCGAGTCGATCTGGCTCTCGGCGAATTCGGTCGCTTGTGCCATGTGCGTCGGTCCGTGTTGTAACATGGCTTCGGGAGCGAAGGTGAATCGCGGCCCTCCGTGCATCGGGAGCGTCTGGAAGGTTGGGTGCGCCGCGGCTGCCTGGAGCGGCGGGAGCGCGATCTGGTGCGCGAATATGGGCTGCGGCTGGTGCTGCTGCTGTTGCTGCTGCGACGGCCTTCCGAAGGAGAAGAAGCTCGGCCTCGGTGAGCTGGCCGAGCCCCGGAGTCCCGACAGGAAGGACGGGGCCCGTAGCCTGAAGAAGCCCTTGCCGGGCGGACGACTTCCGCCGCTGCTCCCAGAAGAAAAGAAAGGCTTCCGGAAGAAGGATGGCTTGGGACTGGATTCGGCCGGCGCGTAGGGCATCATCGAAGGTGTCATGTATGGCGGCGCCAGACCATGTTGCAGGTAGAAGTTCTGGGCGGTTGCCATGCCGCACAGGAGCGTACATATCACCTGCGAAGACAGGACAAGGAAAAGAGCGTTACATCTTGTTCGCACGGAACTTTCAGGTCATGTTTTTATACTCAAAAGGCTACGCGGTTTTCGTAGGAGATATAAATACGATAGGCGACGGACTTGATGTATTTCCCGGAATGGTGACCGTTCACATTGGATGCCTGGCTTCAGGATGAGCCAAATCAACCCATACAGGGAGAACAGACGATAAAAAGTGTTTGTAGTTGTCTTTCCTTGCTGTTTGCGTTGCCTTTGTGCTACCTGAAGCCACCGATTCATACCAATTACCACAACCGAAGGTTTTGCCCCAGATGTTGAAGTCCAGCTTCTTATAGCTGATTCCTCAAATGTCTTTCTCTCTCTCTTTTGGTGTCTGCATCTTATTCCTGCAGGACAGACTACAAACGTAATCTGGAAAGCAGACATTGTATTCCCACTAACATCTGGCGTCGGTCATCTTCCTTTAAAAAAGAAAGAAAGAAAGAGAGAAAGAAAGAAAGAAAGAAAGAAAGAAGAAAACTACGCAAACATTTCTTACATTATTTGACCGAATGATGACTTATACTGATTTAAACTGATAACATGAATATCGGGCAATAAAACTACACAATTCCTTTTTCCCTCTAGAGTGACTCGCGTCGTCGACACCATGTGTTAATATCTGAAATGAGCACTGGGAAGAAAATAGTGCCAACAACCCGAATGCCTTTTTTGTGTGTGTTTCCTGATTTCCATCCCTCCTGATGGTTCTAGAAAACAGGAGTAAACTGCCTTCGATATTATTATGCAACCATGAGCAGGTTATTTGATCTTGAGAAGGGATCACAAGATAAGTACGGGCACAATTTTAAGAGCGTTATTTGGTTCGCGTAATTTTAACTGTTTTTCTTTCAAATAAATAAAATATACGGAATTGAAGCATCATTAAACAATAAGGAAGTCAACCGACCTGTCAACCGTCACTAAAAACCACAAACCATATTTGTCGCTCACGCACGTGCTAACGTGATATATTACGGTCATGGTGCATGCAGCTTTCCTTTACTCGTTGGTAGTAAGAATAAAAGATTGGATGGAATTTGTTACTCATTCGAAAACAGTGCATACTTTCCTTACATATGATCAGTCAATGTTTTTACGAGCGATACTTTGGAACTCTTGCCGAGTCAGCCGGCTCGCGTAGCAATAAAGAAACAGCGCGTATGTTTGTAAAAGCGACTTTCCTCGGCTATTATCTCTCGCAATCAAACTTGCGCCAAAAGATGGGAAGATTTCCAGCGCCTTCATGTGAGTTGAGAAGCGTCTTGTGGGCTCAGAAATAAAAGGAATCCACGTTTAAGTACGTTTTTACAACCGCATTTATAACCCTCGTGCGGTGCTTTAGCCACTCGCGGCGTGTAGAGCATGCAAATTGGCTGCACCTTGATACACTTTGTTGTTTTCCTCGAAATATCGCTTTTGCGCTGCTACGAACTGTACCGTACTAGAAGCAATCACGTGCTCTTTCGTGATGCCGGTTCTCGCAACCAAAAACAAGGACACGACGGATTGCTTCGAACGGCGATAAAATAAAGATCCCGTGCAGGCCTTGTGGCGCAATCAACGCCACAACGATGAGGCACATACACAAAGAAAGCGCTGTGTATGGCTGTGGTTATTGCGTTATCTGTTGGCAAGTGCGCTATACACCCACTTGTCTACGATCTCCACAATTAACGAATCCACATGCCGGCGCGTGATTCAGCAAAGCGCAACACGAGCCCTGGTGAAGAACGAGGGGCTCGTTATCGGGACGTGTTACACCGACGACCACGCATGCGCACCTCGTCGCATATGCATGTCCATAGCGCTCGCGCGCTGCCTATCAAGGAACGAGACGTGCTATACATTAGGAGGCACCGCCACGTACTTGTGCCGAGCTTCTATCAGGGGTCGGTAATTAATCTCGGCCGTCTTTAGGAGAAAGCACAGTGCACCACCGAGCGTTTTGACATTAACCTCATTGAGTACCGGAGCCACCCCCCCCCCCCTTTTATTTTTATGGTCTTTCCGTGCACACGTGTGCCGGCGCTCGCTTGTTTGTTAAGCGGCAGCCCCAATCTTCACGGCGGAATGAATGAAGCGAAATTAATCGCATGCGCCACATTTACGACTTCCTCGCCGTGCGCGCGTATAGGCTGTGCTGATCGCCCTTGTATACTGGCCCGGAGACGAGTGCAAGGTTGCTCATTACCAGTGAAAGCGATGCCGAAAGGATGTGGTAACACGTGTGGGTGGATCATAAAACTCAAGGCTTCGGGAGTCACGTCTGCGTGGACGTTGGGCGGTGATATACCCTATAGCCCTGTTGCTGTCTCTACAAGAGGCGCTGGAAACGTTTGGGACATCCGAGCGTGATTCTTGAAAATTTTGTTTGCGTTTATTTTTGCGGGAACTGTACTTGAACGGCGACAGAACAAAAGGCAACGTTCCCTTCACGAATTTCACCGTAATTTCTCGTATTTGGGCTTTTGCTGTGCAGGAAAAGTTCCCAAATGCTGACCGCCTTGCCCTTTAATCGCCTTTGGAATACAGTACAATAGTTTCGTATTGACAAGTAGAACTGTAGCCTCCAAACACTTGACGACACGGGGAGTAAGTGCGCAAATTGTAAGGTGGCGCTGCCGCCTATCTTGCATATTTGCATCCTTTCTTGCTTACCAAGCCGAGGTGATAGTGTGACTGATAAATATTTGATATCTCAGAATTATAGGGATTGTATGTATCTTTAACGTAATGATCTGTCAAATTAAAGTTGTTGAATAAACAAAATAATTTTGTGAGGTGCAATAAAATCTTGTAGCCGTAAAGAAGTTCACTACTTTCTGCGTGGCAGACATCTTGAATAATAAATATGGTTGCAAAACCAGGAATACAAGACTTTCTGCACAATCTCATATAGGCACCGAAGAAAACAGTCTTCTAGAACACCACAGATAGTCACTTTCGACATGAAAAGGAACAAAAAGCTTCAAACAAACATCTTCAAAGGATTCATTTCATTGCGAAGATGAATTATTTAACGGTCCAGCTATAGGGGATTTTTTTCTTGTCGGTCATCAGGTCGCTTGATTGCGCTTATCAATGGACGTCGTTTTATTGGGGACCACTTTTTAGAAGGCGTGGTACCTTTTCCCATGACTGGCCACATTCGCAATAAGGGAAGAGTAAACAGTGAAGAAGGCTGCTCGACGGACGTTCCGATCCGCTTATTGTGAACTTCACTGGAGTCAGGCTCAAAGAATAAACCGGATGATCAATCGAGCTCCGATGCCGCGTCGGGTTTCGTTGGCGCGCCGACGAATGCGCTGTGCGCGCTGTCTGGCCGTGCGCAGCACAAAAGCCCAGGTCGGCCTCTTCAGGTGGCGACGCTGTCTTCACGCCCCTTCAGCGGCGGCAATGCGCGCGGTGAATACCGATGCGAGCAGCGTTTTTTTTTTTTCAAAAGTGGAGCACCACTATTCGCGGATATACCCGCCTGTCTGCCTGCCCGGTTGCTTACGGTACATATCGCGCAGGTCACAGTCGTGAGAGAAAAGTTGAAAAGGGGGCGAAGGCCGTCACTTGGGGGTCGAAATTCAGGGGGAGGTGATCCGTCAGGAAAGGAGCTTTTGGCCCGCGAAAGGTACAGAGGTTACGCACGACGCTGGCAAGCATTATTCGTCAAAACCAGTGCAGAATACGAGTCGCGGTGGCGCGGCGTCACCGATGGCAGGGAATCGTTATCGCGTGCGCGCCAGAACGCGACACCCCCCTCGCCTGCTGCTTCACCGTCACGCAAGCGTTATACGTGCGCCGCTCCCGAGGCAGCAGCAAAAGAAAGGACAGGCGCGCGCGACGGCGCGGGCAGCGCAACGACAACCTGGTCGAACGCGCAGCGCCTTCGCTGGCGGGCGGTATTGCGCCCGAACACGCTGGGGCCGCGCCGGCGGCGTCATCGCCGACCTGCGCGCGCGGATCGCGCCGCCGCACGGCCGCGCAACGCTACGGGCGCAGCGGAACGGCAGCGGCGCGCGACACGCAGTCTGGCAGTAGGGCAACGATCCCAGACCTGAATTACGGATCCTCCGCTGGCGCCCCGGAGGCAACGGGGCACCAGCAGCGGAGGGATTACGTATCTGGGGCCCCGCGTGGCAGGCGCGCCAACGAGCCGACGCTGCTCCAGGGAAGGGAAGCCGCCGCCGCCGCCGCCGATCGCGCCTCTTTTTTTTTCAAGATCAAGGCCCCTCGGGCGAGGCAAGTCGCCGGCGCCGCGGACTTGCGCGCGCCGCGCGGCCGTGCGAGCTCTATCCCTGTGTTTACCCCATATCCGAAGGCATCCCACGTCGCTGACCCACATTCCGTGGCCGCTGCTTGCGAAGGCGGCGCGGCGCGGCCGAACCCCGCGGCAGCCGTCCTGGCCGTCTATTCGACGACCTGTGGCGCTATGGGCCCGCGAGAGCTAAGCGAGAGCGCTGCGCGGTGCTTTCGTGTTACTCGGCTTCGAACATTTACGGGACGCCTCGCGAAGTCGCTGAAACTGAAGGAAGCGCCAGCGTGCCCGAAGAGCCGCGGCTCCTCGTCTTCTTCGTCACTTACGTGCTCACTTACTCTCTCTCTCTCTTCTGCGGCCTTCTTAGTGAATTCCTTCTGTCTTTCGAATCCGAAACAAGGAACCCACATTCCAAGAGGTTACAGAGAGAGCGATCCGTTCTCGTCCCTGTCATCGCTCCTGAACTCCGAGCACGTCTGGAGAGCAGTTGAGCGCAGGTTTACGAAGAACTCGCTTGAGCCTCCTGTAATCCGGGGAGGCCCCTTCACGGCAACGAGCACAGTCAAGGCTTCCTCCTCTATACTTGGGCTTTTGGCTCGTGCATCGGCATTCGGAGCACGCTCGCGGCACTTCGAATTCACATAGCTGCAGTAAAAAGGGCACACCTTCGGGTTCGTTGTTCGGCACCTCCTGAGAGCCTTTCGGCAGGAAAGAAAATAATACCGACGAGGCTTGCTCGCAATTCGCTCGAATATGCGTACTTTTTCACTGCCGAGTCCTGGTCAAGTGAGAAAACGCGGTAAGTTTAGAGCTTGCAAGAAAAGCAACAACAGATAGAACCCAATGTTAGAGGCGGGGATGCAGGTTGTACTTAAATCAGCGGCGCAAGAAGAGCTACGGACACAAAAGCGTAAAACAGATACCTCGGGGCGCCTGTTTTACGTTCGTCTATTCGTTGTCCTTCACTACTCCAAGATGTCGAACCAGCTAGCATAGCCACTTGTGTTGGCCTTAGCAGAGAACGCTTGGAAGTGCCTGCTAAGAACGCATTTGCACCGCGAGACATGTGTTCAAATGAATAATCCTTTGAGTTAACAGGATAACTTCTAATTAGCTTTACGTTCACTGTACAGATGCAGTGATAGCCCTTAGAATTTTATTGGCACACATCTAAGTACACGTCAAAAACAATAAAACTTCGTCGACACCTTACGTAGTTCTTAAGTTTTCCTAGGTGCTACGCCACGTTCGTGCTGCCTCTGCGCAAAGTGCTATGGGCACTGGCCTCCTCGCTCTTACGGGATTTTATGCCTTTTTTTTTCTGTGGTCACGTGAAAGTAGTATCGACGGTGATCAAGCGCACAGAGGAATCACACCGCATATGACCATGGCCAGTACAGCTCGATGCAGCGAGACTTGATTACCACGCAGAGATTCTCTCGAGCTCTCTTCACGAAGGACACGCCATGGAGCAAACCAGCATGGCGTGCAGCCCGTTAATCAGGCGTCATTGTGTTGTATATTGTTACGTTATGAATAGATTGCGGTAAATACACTGATGTACAAAAAAAAAAACACGCGCACTTTGTTCCATCAGTTCTGCAGAAAAAAAAAAACAAAGGAATTTGAACCATAATTACAAAGGAAATTACAAGAATGATCAGGCTGCCGGGATGCAGGAAAGCAGAACTTCCTCAATGTGTAACTGATGTATTATATTCAAATGCAGTACACATCTTTGCATTCTTTAGCCTTTAGTTTTATACTAATTGCTTAGTATATCGACGGCATTTTCGTGTCCTAAGAGCGTACCGGAACTGCGAGAGGGGCGGCTGCAAACTGAGGGCAGTAGGTTACATTTTCGCAGCTAGTGTTGTTTCAAGTGGACGAAAGTGAGCACGCCGGCGTTTTCGGATTCAGCCCTTCGTCGGAAAGCCGCGACTTGAATTTCGCCATGCAAAGTAAACGTTTTCTCGACAATAAGGGTCAAATGAACAAAGTATTCTGATGAACTAGCAATACCAATAATCGCTGTTCAAACACATTTTTTTTTAACCAGTAGCACCCTTTGGTTATATTGCGGTGGCCGTGAACATTTTCCTGTATTTCTTTTCCGCCCAAAAGAAAATAAAGCTCAACTTACTCGAACTTGAACTTGATCACAAGCTTTGTCTTTATAGAGTCGCTAATGGCCACGGCGTAAAGATGAAATGACCACTGGGTGTCTCACATGGATGTGAGCATTGCGTCATGCACATAACGAGAAAATCTTCAACTTAATGCCATAGAACACACCAAAGAGCGCTTTCCAATGGACGGAAGCATTATCATCACCGACCGCGTCGTTCGTTGCTCATTGTAGGAGGAAACCACGCCTTCTGCCGTTATCCCAATACATTTGTTCGGCGGTAGCGCTGGAATACGCGAATCTGCACATTCGCTGATTGCCGGCAGTGGCCTTTGATTACAACAGCCGCGAGATACATCAGGAGGCAACGTCGCGTTTCGAAAACTCGCGATATGCGAATATTCCGGTAGGCGGGCACCTCCACGTGGCTGGAACAGCGCCAGTAGAAGATGACGAGGCTCGTATATTCAAAGATGGCGCAAAACATGCAGAGTGTGAACAGACTCGCCACATTCGTTTCTTCCAGCCTTTCGGCTGCAGGTAGTGCCGCGTGATATATAAAGACTCCCTTTCCTCCCGAGCCCTCCTCTTCTTTTTTTTTGTTCCCGCGGTGGGGCCCAAGGAACACGCATGAAATGTTGGAAATAAACAAAAGAATTCATTACTCATCAGATTAAAGGGAGACTAAATACTAAGGCTAGACGCGTAAGTATGGTCTAGCTTTAGCGATAGAGCGATGGGTTACATTTTTAAGACTAACGTGTTACAAACACGTTAGTCTTATTCCGCGATCGGACGCGTAAAAAAGGAAAATCTGGTGGTGATGCAGCATTCAAATTCCTGCAGCACCTGTCCACTACGTCACTAATTTTGCCTGTGTCTTGGTGAGGCTCGTTAATAATACATTATGGCAGAAAATGGTTACAGTACATTGATAAATGATAAGAATATTCAATCTGTCATAAAAAAATGTTCTCACTTCTGCCTGCATGAAAACCTCTCACACAAGAAAATTACCTGACATATCGATCTTGTCGTCTTCATCTGTGTTGTCAAATCTGCTCCTTCATGCCCTGCCAAAAAAATGGACCTGTTTTTCTTTCGCTTATAAGGAGCCACTATTGCGCTGATGAAATGCAGACGGGTGTTTTAAAATCGTTAAATCTGCAAGCGTGAAGTAATTTAATGTTTCAAGCCATACGTCGCAGAACTCTTTAACGTATGATAAGGTTGGTATATAAACAGCGTAGCAGATTTTAGCCACTTTGCCACAAAACACACGGAGTGATACGAAGTCTGCGACTACACCAGTGTTGCAGCTCCCGCAGCGTTGCACGCCAATTACGATATCACCAGATTGTCTTCAACGCATCGAAGGCTAGCTTTGCCACAATACTAGGTGCGTTTCAGCGCTGTGGCAAAGCCTTCTTACGCCGCGTCTCCCACCGCGAAATGGCTCAATACGGTGCCAGACATCGTCGGCCCGTTGAAAAGGACTTCTATCCTTTCTGAAAGCGACTGGCGTGATCGAGCGCGCCTTTCATTGTGTAGTACTGTCCACGCACAGGCGCAGTATCAGCGACTTCGTCTCGCTCTCCCTTCTTTATAATTCCCTTTTCCCTTCCCCCAGTGAAGGCCAGCCGACCAGACACTTTTCTTGTTCACATTCAATCTATCTATCTATCTATCTATCTATCTATCTATCTATCTATCTATCTATCTATCTATCTATCTATCTATCTATCTATCTATCTATCTATCTATCTATCTATCTATCTATCTATCTATCTATCTATCTATCTATCTATCTATCTCTGGAAAGCTTTCACCAATATAATTCCATAGACGTCTTCCCAAGCGGAGCAAAAAAAAATTAAAATTAAATATTAAAATTAATTAAATTATGGGTTTTTAGAGCCCACATCCACTTTCTGATAATGAGGCACGCCGTAGTTGGGGACTTCGGAAATTTGGACCCCCCTGGGGTTCATTAACGTGCATCTAAATCTAAGTACACGGGTGTTTTCGCAAGCAGGGCTGGCTGGCGGAGATGCACTACTGTCGTCGCGAAGACGCGATGTCATTTTCGGTTGACCACGATGCCCCTCTACTTTTCATTTTTTTTTTCTTCTAGTGTATCAACGATGGCCCTTTATATGGTAACGGGAAAGTTACCTTGACCAGACACTCTAATTATCTGTAGCAGCATATTGAGTGGTTATGGTTAGTGGAATATCTCAGCATCCATTAATGGGCGATCTCTCTATCTCTCTGGTGCTGCTTCACACCTTGTAGCAAATATAGAATACATTTGCAGCACGTAATGATCGACACCACCCTAAACCTGGTGGAGCACACATGACGATCGATCGCGCAATCAATCCCACAATCAATCAACCAATCAATCACTTTCACGAGTACCACGCATCTGGAGAGCGAAGGTACGCGGGTCGACTCTCGCGGTTGTCGCCGCGGAGGAAGGCGTCACACAGCTGGAGCACTCGTTCATCGTCGGGAGGGCGACGCCACGGCAGAGAAACGGCTGCGCCTGTTTCTGCTGCCGCTGCCCTCGAAAAAATGGAACGACGCTGGGGCGACCAGTTGGCGCTTCTGACCACGGCACGAGATTCCCGCCGTTCCAGTTTCTCGATCTCGCCTCGGGAGCTGCAGCTTACGCCGGCGGCGTATTACATCGCCCGCGACCCGTCCCCCCCCCCCCCCACCTCCTTTCGCCTTCTCCGCGCACCTCGGTACGAGGAAAGGAACCCTCGAGTGCACGCGCAATAAGAAAACGCGCAGGCCATGCGTGGAGACGCTGGCCTGCCGCTCATCTTCGGCGTTCTCGCTGAGCGGAGGCGACGAGCAGCGAGCTAACAAACAAATAAACAAGCGGACAAACAAAGAAATAAACAAAGAATGCCTCGTGTAAGGGAGCAGCGATGCTTCATGCGACAAGCGGTCGCGCTTCGAGCATGAAGGAGCAACACGGCCTAAGGATGCGTGATGCGCAGCAGACGCTGTCGAAGAAAAGCGCCAAGCTGGCTTTCCCGCAACGCACAATAGCCTTAAGTGTGCCGTTCGACACATCGCTGACGAGAAGCATTAGTGCTCAGCTGGAGTGTCGTATTCGGTCTTGTGCATCTCTTCTCATTCACGTTTAGTCCAAAATTAGCAATGGGGCTGACAGGTAGAGTAGCACACTGTGGTATAAATGTTTTAAACAGGGATAAGGTGCCTCAGAAAGGCTGACCAACGTTTCGATAGGAGGACCTGCCTTCGCCAACAGCGAAGATAGGTCCTTTGACGAAGATGGGTCTTCCTATCGAAACGTCGGCCAGCCATTCTGAGGCACCTTATCCTTATTTATAACCATTCACGTTAAGCGTGTGAAAGCAAGAAAGACACGCGAGCTACACAGTAATTGAGGTTTTAACAATGTTCTGCCTTCCGTGTACTGCGGAAAAGCCAAAGTGGCACTCTTTGGCGAGTCTATATTTACAACCAGGCAAATTGCGATTAGCCACTGAGGCTCAGCGGCGGCAGCGTTTTTATGACAAGCATCAGGACGTGCAATTGAGTTCTCATATCGTCTGCACATTTCCGATGTGACAGGAACGTAGAAGTGCTCCTTCCACCCCGCACCCTTTTTTTTTTTGTATATAACACTTTTCCCGAATTGGAATTGCACTTTTCTGCAATGCTTATTTGCCCCAACTAATGGCCGCCCCGGTCATGTTTGACATGAAGACGAAGTGATCGCAGCACATGCTGTGGCTTGTCTCTTGTGCATAGTTTCATCAAGAAAGCCATGCCTATATTTTTCATGTCATAAGGGAAGCAAACTGGGCTCGTTTTGTGTAAACTGCAAAAATGAATCACTGTAGCCATTAGTTTGACAAAGTGCGTCGCGGCAAAGCTAGATTTAAGATTATGAAAACGATCTATTCAGTAGGGAAAGCTTACGTACGTGGCACTGATTCAACAAGAAAGCTCGATTTCCTTTTTATGTGGAGATCCAGCCTCTAGATTAACTTGCTTGCTATGGTAAAAACAGTGGTCTGAGCTCATTAGTTTATAACTGAGCAGTGCATCTGTGTAGCGTTCATTTATGTCAACTGTGGGACGTCATCAATGCGAGCCATTGTTAGCTATAAAGATATCCACGTGAAATCAACGTCACTAGTTGTGACATACGTTTCCACTCATGCAATGACCCTTTATTTGGGCTAACTGCATAAACAAAAAACAAACAGACAAGTAATGCAATACTCCGTCAGTTTCGCATCCTGCTGCGGACAGCAACTCTTATTTTAAGGCTCACGAAAACCAAGTTTAATCACCATGTCTTGCGAAAATTCTACTTGGCAGATCCTACACTCTGCAAATGCCTGACACCGAGAGTACGTTTGTTGAAGAGGTCCAGGTGGTCAAGATTAATCAGTAGCCCTTCACCACGGCATCCGCCGAAGGTCATGAAATTGTTTTAAGGTCTTTCCCTAACTCGGATTCTCCCTAACTCGAAGCGCATCGAAATGACAACTAATTAACTCCAACAATCACGTATGGTGCTTGGTTTAGTTGGTAGAGCGACAGTGCGGGATAAGAAGAAAGCGATGATGCCAGGTTTTATATCTGAAACGGGATGAACATTTCTTCAAGTGCTATGCTTTTATTTCTAAGGAACCCTTATGGGGGGGTGTTGCTGCTCAAAGTGGCGTTTGGGCCAGGAATCCACCAAGGCCATCGACGAGTACGTCCGCTGGTAGGAATGAAGGGAAAAATGTTTATTTTACGTTTTTACACTCACTCCAGATACGGAAGCCCATTCCATGTAGAAGCATATTAAACGTCTGAGTTTGCATCAGTACACGTAAGCACTCCGCTCACTGCACCAATGTCGCCGCTTTTAGTAACGTCATATTCCGTAAGCAACTAGACTTGGAAATCTGATGACTGTATCACGGCCAATCACAGTCGTCGAATCGGTAGCAGTATCCCGCCCATGATATCGCATCGTTCCGCTGAATTCACCTCCGGTGTTTCTAAATATGCCCCGCATAGCAATCCGAGGTTGAAGCCGTTCCCACAGTAGCATTCGACGTTGGCCCTTTTCAACATTAGTTCAGGTTGACAGGTGCAGGGGAAGGGGTCTTTTGTGGACTCGTCAGCAATCGGTGTCAACGCTGCGTTGACTTTTCGTTAGGCGCTGATGAATGCATGGGGTTGCCTCGTGGTAAATGTCCAATTAATGCTCTTGGCCGTGTTGAGGCGTAACAAGGAGTTCTTTTTGTATTTTCGGGCTAATTCAATGCCGGTGGCAACTTTCTTTTCTGCAGTCGAAGCACTGAGCATTCGTCAACAAAATGTGGACACTAGGGACATCTCTCGCAGCGAGAAACGTGGTTATGCTACGCTCTAAATGTACCAATTCGTGAATATGAAGACTTCAGCTGATGCCGCCTTGCCTTTCACAAGATTGAATAATTTTCGCTGCGGAACTTTCCGGTCACAGTGCACTTAAATGGGCCGAAAATTACAGTTCCTGCATACTGCCCTCTCACCCTCTCCATTTTGATGCGTGCCTTGCAAAAAGGCATTCTAGTAATTGTAGGTCACGGCCGCACTAATCAACAATTTGTAAGTATTGAACTGCTGTTAACTTCTTCGGCCTTCACAAGGAAATTGAAGGAAACGGATAAACACCCATCGTCATTGCATCATTAATTGAAATTTAAGCCTGAATAAATATGCGTATTGAGATATGCAAAAGATTTGCCAGGGGTCTATTCGTTATTCTTCGGGAATCAAAAGCTACGCGTGCTCTAGAGCTGAACGTGAGCCGTCTGACTGATGCTGTGAAGAAACTTAATGCACTAGCTGCTGATGGAAATTAGGGCACAAACCAGTGGAGCCCGTAACAAGACTGGCTACTTTCACATTGAAAACATGTGGAATACCTCTATCAAGTTCATAGCTACGTCGTTGTTATATTGAGAAAGTGATAAAAGTTCGCCCGCCGCTCACAAAGTTCAATGCACTCGGTGGCTCCACTCCGAGCACTGATGGCTGTAGTACTGTGACTGTAAGTTTCTACGATCGTTCGCGTATACTAACGCGCCTGCAGACGAAGCGGGGCCAAGTTCGCGGCGAAATAAAACGAGTCGGGCACTTTAGCACGAGGAAGAGTGCGCTTTTATAGCGCCTGCATAGGGGGGACACTTCAAGCCGCGGAGCGCGACGCAACCATTCGTCGCCCGACCCGACGCAGAACCCTTGCGGTGTCTTTTTCTTCAGTACAGAGCGGTTGGGGAGAGAGGGAGGGGCATTACTAGCTCAGCCCGCGCAAACAAGCGGTGATCCTCCTCTGATGCGACGGCGCGATGGGGCGCACCTTCTTCTTGTCCTTCTTCTTCTTCCAGCTTCGGTGTGGCGGTGCCCTCTCGTCGACCACCACTACTCATCTCGGCCAGTATCTCTTTAAGAAGGTCACAAGGGTGGCTCGGCGGATTCCGCATGGAACTGGGCTGCACTCAAGCAAACCATAAGTAGCGACACACGCACGCACACTCACGTGGTGCGTAATCGTCGAGCCAACTCCGTTATCCGTGCATCTGGCCCTGTAAGGAAAGAGTTATACGCGAAGCCGTCGGTGTTGGTTGCGGTTTTACGTGTAGTCGGCGCCCCCTTTCTCTCCCTCCCTATAAAGGCCACTTCTGGAAGGTCGCTGCCCTTGGGTCCTCCACGCGGCGACACTGTGTTGCACGTGACGGCGTCTACATCGTCGTCGTCGTTGTAGCCGGTCGTGGGAAACACGGAAACAAAGATGCATTGTCTTCCCGTGTGCGACAAAATGCGGGCCGACCTTAGAGACGACAGGTCGAGGACTCGCGCTGACGGTGGCCTAGCCAACGTATATATACTTTCTTCCTCTTCCTCGGGCTGTTGCTTGAGAGCGCATGTCCAAGATCCGCCATACTGTAGTACGCGTCGCTGGCAGAGAAAATATTAAACCATAATAGCACACTGCGAAATAAACTTGGCACACTTTGGTACATTTCGAGGTCGTTCACAAATGTAAGTGAGTAATCAACAAAAGAGAAGAAGACGCAGAAACATTGGTTGTTGTGTCTTGTATACTGTTATGTCTGCCTTCGATATTCTGTGGCATCAACATGACTTGATTTAATCTTTCAAGACTTGTTTGTAAACCCTTATTCGCCTTAAGCCGGAACCAAAGACACAGTTACTTGGGGTACGCACGTAGCACAAACGACATATGTAAGAGCGCCTAAAAGACAAATCAGCTACAGTTTCATTGAGACAGGCGGCGTCCTTCACGAGCAAGATACGCAAGTATTCCTTGAACATAGCAGTCTCCTCGGCGAGTTTCGCCCAGCGGTTTGGCCTTCCACACCACGTCAGGTCCAGGGGAAACTGACAATCCGCATGCAGTTGGTCACAAGAGGAGGCAATTTGATTTCCCGGTCTTCAAGAGCTCCTCGGTTGTGCGCATTGCGGCGCCTCCGTGTTGAATCTTAATCTATCTGCCACGGAGCCAGCGTACAGCGTGTGCAAGGGAGCACTTCATTCATTCCGCATTTCGGACAACTCGCCATCACTGCCAACTCTGGCACAGCAGACCTAACCCAACAGTCACGCGCGTACACTCGCATACCCGACACGGGTATAGTATGACCGAGTTCCTTCTTAACGCGTGTTCGCTGCACCGAGCACAGACTACTTATAGACCGAGTCAGGAATAGTAGGCACGCAGCAGTGACTCGCGCTGCGGACTCGTCAGCGTTGCCGGCAGACACGGCGCTCAATCTCCAGAGACGCGCTCACGCGGCGGAGATTGCGCCATTCCTCCGACAAAGAGCGTCGTGGGCGCCTTATACTTAACAGAAAGCTTAGTCATGGCTCGTGGTGTGCATGCTCCCGCAGTTTAATCCTTTTTTTTCTCTCTCTCTCTCTCTTCTCACCAGACGCTCACGAGGGCAGTCAGTCGGCTTTCATGTATACGCGCCGCCGTACAAAGGCGAGCTCCATTCACGAATGATCGTTAAGCTGGTTTTAAATGATGGGGCGCCGCCGAGGGAGCGCAGTCCGTGAGTGAGCTGAGCGCGAAAGGGAACGACGGAGACACCTCCTTTCAAAAAACGCGCCTCCAGGAATGAAAAATATCAATAATAACGCATAAAAAACAAGCACGAACAGAAAAGTCTCTGGAGGATGGAATGGAACTCGTGACCTTAGCGTCAACGACGTTGGCACCGCCACGAGCGCGTGCCGGGCCGTAGCTTCACGGTGAGCCGCCGGCGTCTTCGCAATCCAGACTGAACCATCAAGCCGTAGCAACTTTCAATCGAGCCCAGTTGCCGTTCTTTTTTTTTTTTTCGCTTTCCCTCCTGGAGGAGTAACTGTTGACTTTTCTCCCAACTTTCTTTCTTTCGTCTGTGTTTTTTTTTCTTCCTCTTTCGGCACTTCTTTCTTTCTCTTTTGGTTCTTATGCACCACGCGCTCCTACGGCACTGAGCAAGATGTCACGCTCTGACGCACGCCTTGTTTCTCTTCGGATGGTCCACAGAAACTCGCACACACACACACCAGGGCAGGTCGACGCCGTTTTACGGGTCCTAGGAGAAGAAGGTCCCTGCGCCGCCTGCGCCGAAGGGCATTTCTCTCTCCTATATTTTTCTTTTATTTCCAAATGTGTAATGCGTTTACCTTCGCGGCTCTAGGTGCTCTAGATATACCCCTTCCCTTGAACGTTACTTTCTTTTCTTTTTTACACAGCTCTTTCATTCTTATCCGCTCTCCCGTACTTTTCTTTCTGTCGGTGTGTGCGTCTGCTCTCGCGGTATCTATCGAGCGGTGCGCCGGCAAGGCCTTGGTGGAGCCTCATGAGGCGCACTGCTTTCTTCTCTTTCTCTCTCTGTCTCCGCTCGGCGTGCATCTATCCTCATGGCCATGGTCAGTGGGTGACGGCCATCAGACACGGACGATTTCCCGCCGCACGCATGCAAGCAAGCAAGCAAGCAAGCAAGCAAGCAAGCAAGCTGGCGCTCTTTTCGTCCCGTTAGAGGAAGCCGCGCGTCCACCAGCTGTGGCCGTTTGGTGTGGCGCGGCTTAGTATTAGCAGTAGCCATGTTTCTCCTGTGGGGGGCCGTCGACGGCTTTCACGCAACGGAGAACGCCGAGGTGCACCGCGCTTCTCGACTGTCCGCCTTGTGGCATCGGCCCGTGCATCTGCAGTCTCCGCGCGGTCCTCCTCGCGTTCTTCTTTTGCCATCTTCACCGTGATGGAGAGCATTCGGCAAGCACTCCCAGCTTAAGCACGGTATAGCTTACCGATATACTTGCGAATGAAAGCGTATAACCGATGTATGATCTTTGTGACAATGTAGGATGACACCTTGGGCGGAACGAACTAGGGGTGGCATCAAAGAAGGGAGAGGTGAATGGCGAGGATTCGCACTGCTATTCAGCTAAGTCGGTTAGGCATAGCAGCAGGAATTAAAGCGGAAGGAAACTCTAAAAGCGCAGTCGACAGGATGGAGGGTGGCGATTATTTTTGCGCACACAATTCGAACGCTTTCAACTCGCTGTTTCGCGTCGCTGACTTTTGCGGGACTGAATTTTAGAGGATAAGGAAGAAACATTGAACGAAAGATGATAGGCGTAACGTTAAGCGATAGAAATAGGGCAGCATATATTGGTAGGCAAGCGCGGACAGTTCATATTCTACATGAAGAAAGAAAGAAAGAAAGAAAGAAAGAAAGAAAGAAAGAAAGAAAGAAAGGAAAAAGAAAGAAAGAAAGAAAGAAAGAAAGAAAGAAAGAAAGAAAGAAAGAAAGAAAGAAAGCAGGGACGCTAATCAGAAAGGCATTGGGTTCGCTATCCTTGAGATTCCAAATAAAGGCAGTTTCACCGGTTATGTAGTGAGTAGTACAGATAACCCATAGTCGGTAGATTAAGGCATTAGATTGCTGCGTATCGATAGAAAGGCATTCAAGTGAGGCAGAGGCCTCGACGGTGCTGCGAGACAACGGAATTTGGATTCATGGGCTGTGTTCGGCTCACACAGTGTAGCTTTAGTTGTATATCTCTGGGAGAGACGTTCGCATTGAAGTTGGCATAAATCAGCTAGTGATCATGATCATTGTCCTTCGTGAGACCTCCGCGTGTTTTCACATTCAGCGGCGGCGCCACTTCTGTGTTGCTTTTTTAACATAGCTTGATGCAGCCGTCATCGTCTCACTGCCTCTCTCTCTCTCTCTCTTTCTCTCTCTCTCATATAATCATATGCTGCCTATGAGCACCCCTTAGTTGACAACTCTACGTTAGAGCCTAAGTCCGCGGGCTATCTATTGACATTCTATAGACCTACCGCCCGAACTGGTTACGTCAATTCATACCCGCTAGGTGACCATTTTATCAGTAAACACTATAAGACGCCCCTCGCAGGCAAGAATCAATGGTTGCCTAATTTAGTTTTGTCTTGAACGTATATGGGTAGCGAATACAAGCACAATGCGGAAGACTGGAACACACAGAAAAGGGATGCATGCACACATAATCTGCTCACGGTTTAACGGCGACTTTCATGCCGTTTTGCCGGATTTTTTCATTGATCCGCGCGCAGGCATACGGAGTATACTGAAGAAACAAAAAAAAAACCGATAAAGATTTAGCTCATTTCACTTGTTTTGCTGCAATGTCGACTCAGAAACGACGCACGCTGTCGCTTTGCAAGGCCGCAAGCGAACGCGTTGAGCGTCTGAAATCATCGTCGCGCTATCACCGCACAGACCAGCTTCTAAGGCCACAGAGCGTGGTACACGACCCGGCCCGACTCACTGACCGTGAACGTACCAAAAAGCAGCCGTTCCAAATCTCTGTCGCAACTTGCCCGAGCGCGTTCACCCGACACGACCTCCCATCGATGTCGAAAGAACTAAGCGCTTTCGTGTCACCGCGGCTTCTGTAACAGGGCCGGCGGCCAGCACACGCGACGATGGCCCGTTCCTCCTGAAACAGTTTGCTCCTAGCCGTCCTTCTCTCATCGCGCCAGATAGCGCGGCGCGGCAGTGCACTATACTATAGTAGGTTCCGCGAGCGTCTTGTCGAACGCCGAAATCTCCGCTCGGCCAACGAACGATTGACTCGTTTTCTGTTGCGCAAATGGAGGGGGGGAGGCGACGCAAGCGCTGCTATAAGGCCTCCGCGCCGTTGGTGTTACGCTCAACACACAACACGGGCAGTTGGTTCTTTCCTCGTGCGTGCCCTCGTCTGACAGCCACGGCGGGAAGAAGCACGCGACAACGGGCGCGCCGCTGATTTTCCGGCACGTGAGCTCTCAGCTCGTCGAAGAGGGAAGGCGCACGCACCACGCGCGCCTGCGGGCGGCGATGGCCGAGTCGCGATGTGCCCCGCACGCTTGCAGCAGCAGCAGCGAACGCGAAGGCCCACAGACCGGTGTCCCCTGCCTTGGCTCGATTAATATTCCGTGCGAGTGCGGCGAGGAGGGCGCAGAAGAGGGTGCGTGTGTGGCACATGCACGACGCTATAAGCTTCCGCAAACGAACGGCGAGCCGCCCGTGCGTGCGGAGACGGCGGCGTGCGCGTTGTCGGCCCGCTCTTGACACTGAACCGCGCGCCCGACTTCCGCCACGGCCGAGAAGGTCAGCCGGAAAGCAAGTTGGTTGTAGGCTACAGCTCCCCGGCCACGTCTTGCCATACGGCTGCAGGCGATTGAGGGCCGCGTGGTCACTTGCGCCGCCGTTCACACATACGCTCACACGCAACCGCGTATACGAGGCATGCAGGACGAGCGGCCAACCGCATTCTTGGAAGTCCAGAGACGTCGCTCCGTCCCTTCTGACGTACTACGTCAGCATGCGAACTGTCGAGGTGGGCAAGATGTCGCGCAGGACCAGCACGTCTGCTGATCCAGCTTCTTATTTGACTGGCTGATTATTAGGGCTTAACGTCCCAAGTAAACTCTTGAGCAATCAGGGACGCTGCTTTAGAAGGCTCGGGATTAATTTTGTCTATCTGGGGTCAAACGCAGGAGTCTGATCCCCTGTGGTAACATCCAGACTCCCAGGCTCACACTCTCAAGTCTAATACCAGCATATTCCTTAGTGCTTTCGACGGGAATGCAGTAAGCACTTTTCTGTTTGTATCCAGGGTAAGACAAAATATATGCAGGTGCAATGTTGAGCGATGATAATAAATAAGCCCGTTTTAATCATTAAGCAGCGAACGACCGAATGCGTCAGAGTACGCGGCGTGCATACCTATTCTTCTTTTTGCTTATTACGACTACACGAAGTTGTTGCCCACGCTGAGGTTCTTACCATCACCTCCAGCATTCGCGTAGCCATATATAATAAAACCTCCCAGTCCTCATTTCTTGGTCTTCTTTTTTTTTTCTTTTTTCTTCACGATGGCTACGGCGCGCTGGATCATCATTTCTTTCTTATTTTTATCGCGGGGCCGTTTTCGCCTCTCTGCGCCCATAATTCATAAGGTATTGACTCCGCGTCGTACGCCGCAGGTTCTTCCTTTTATTTTCTCTTTATATTTTTTTTCTCGCGTCCCATATGCAGCATTACCTCGTTTTATGCCCAACTTTTTCCTCCATCAAGCACCGTAGCACACCGCGGCACCCTGTAAAGGCTGGCTAGCTACGCTCACGACACTGCGCCACGCCGCCATCGCCGACCAAGAAGCAAGATTTACGCTCGTGACGGAGGTTATCCGCGTGCACGCATAGATAGATACACAGGCCAGTTTCTCACGTCATGTGCGTGTGCGTGTGTGTGCGCGTATGCCACAGCAATCAAAGAATTGCAGAAAATGTCGAAAATAGACGCTCGCGCCAGCTCGGTACGTGAGGTGGAATAAGAAAGTGAGGGTACGGGATGGGGGGGGGGGGGGGGGCGCGGTGAACCAAGTATCAGAAAGGAGTTTCGGGTTGCCGAAAGAAAGGCCGCGGCCTATTGCTGGCCAATGCAACCTCTTCTTCTGCCATCGGAGGGAAATATAGAAAGATCGAGGAATATAGCAGAAGGGGGGCGGTGATCCTGTGGTGTAGCGGCGTACAAAAGCTGCGGCGCGTCTATTTATACACAATGCGTATACGCACGGAGCCCACATAACTCTGTGCCGCCTCCCACGAGCTTTTCGTTTACTTTTTCGTGCGACCGCGATGTGATGCATCTCAGGGTCGATCCCGGAGCCACGGAGCAGGTGGAGCGCGACGGTGCGGCCGAGCTCGGCGAGAGGTGGCAACGTTCGACCTCGCACCCGACGCCGTTCGTGTGCGCCTGTGTAATAAGCAGCAATGCGACTCGTGCCGAGTGGTTTGAGGGCGGCCCCCTCCAGCCAAAGGGGTGAGTGCAGTGGGGCGGCCGATTCACTCACAGAAGGCGCGTGTACATCGCCACCACCCCCCCATCCTGCGGGGTCCTTGACTCTTCGTGGCACGAGCGAATAACGTTCGGGGATCATCTGCATGTGAAACGAACGCGCATTCGAAGGGGGTCCTTCCGCGATTCACTGCGTGAAAAATGTCGCGTCCACGATCGTGCTCCGTAGCACTAGCGCGCAGCTCATCAAGCAAAGCTTTCCGGGCCCCCCTTTCTTTATTATTATTATTATTTGGAGTGATACCAAACGGCAACACTACATAGTTGCGAATAAGAAAAATCGGGCCCCTCGGTCCTCCTCCGTCTCGTTCAACGCTCAATAAGTTTATGCTGCAGTGAAGTGAAGTGAAGATACTATTTTCATTGACTTGGCTATAAAGGCTGCTTATTACGGGAAAAAAGGAAGAGTGAGCTTTTCTGTTTAGAAGTTTGCGCAAGGGCCTCAAGAGTAGCACGTCATTGTAACCTCACAGATTTAAAATTGTTCTTTGTTTGCTTGGCTGTTCCAGCGCGTAGAAGCTTTTCAGAACTTGATATATTGACTCCTTTGTATCTATAGAATGTAACGTAATCGTTGTTTACTGATAAGCATTAAATTAAGTTTCAATAAACCTGCCAAAATCCCGGGCGTCACAACGTTTTTTGGCCGGCGTCGCTACTTGGCCTTCGTTCCTGTTTGTTTCTTTCCTGACTTACAAATCCGCGCACTCTCTCTTGTCCCCACACTTCCAACACTACATACAAGGTTTGCCTGGTAATCCTGCTTGCACGGCATGTGGCGGCTTCCCGGATAATGCTCACATTCTGTGGCATTGTCCGGGGAGCCGTCTCGCTAGTCAGGTTAGCCTTGTCAAACTCTCACCCACCCGCAGACCTGCAGCACTTAAGAAGTGGCTGGCGGACTCCTCCTCCGACTACGTAAAAGCCATGATCGAGCTCTTCATAACGCTCGGCTTGGCAGGCAACTAGAACAATGCGGGCGAACCTGGACCGGGGTTCTTGAATAAAGTTCAGTCTCTCTCTCTCTCTCTCTCTCTCTCTCTCTCTCTCTCTCTCTCTCTCTCTCTCTCTCTCTCTCTCTCTCTCTCTCTCATCTGAAGGTAAGAGCGGCCGCTTAGCTATTCCAGAAGCTTGATTTATTATTGCAACTTACCTTACTATAGTTGGTTAATGTTCCTTTAAACGTCTTTAAGCTACATTTCATCCTCGATATTCTGGGACGTATGAAAGAGAAATATCATCTTCGCATTAGTAATCGTCAAATTGCTGAAGCAGAAAGAGTCGCCGCAAAAGAACACGCAATCAGTCCACATCTAGGACTCCGTACCGCGATCACGACCCATGAAACGTCGCTTCACTGTTGTCACGACGTCGTTTTAATCTTGTAGCCATCGTGTTGTGTCTTCGTCGTGTCATTGTCGCTCTTGAGCCAGTTTCTTCAGCATATCAACAATGATTGTCACATTTGTGATTGACGTTATCATTCGTTCTCAATTCATGAATCGCAACTCATTCCAATACAACTCGCATCTGTGATCTTTTGTGCGAATTAAATGAACCTAAATAAAGGGGCAAACTGAAGTCAAAAGGTATGGCCAATATTACAACGTCAGACATTTGGGTCTGATGTCAACACCAGCGAACGCCCTTCTTGCTATCCTATGATCCTCAACTCGAGTAGCTTGACATTGCCACGTACATGCTGCTCATTGCGAGGTCGAGGGCTCGATTGCCGGCTTTTACTCGTTCAAGCACAGTGGGCACGTCTTAGCCCCTTTCGCTAAAGAGCAAGAAAAAGAGAAAAAAAAACGACGTGTAACTGTGTATACACACCTCCGTTTAACCGAAATGGCCTGCCACCCACATCGTCTCTCGCGTCCTCAAAGGATACGGAGGCCTACTTCTGAGCAGATTTTAAGCAGATATGCGTAGCCCTTGGAAATCTGCGCCATGTGCACCGGCCTTATCTGCAAACCTGGGCAAAAAATTTTATTGTGTCAATCTTATACCTGCCTTTCCTCGCGCCAATGCACCCCATCGGCCGGCGCGGGGTATCTGTGCGCGGCTCCTCCGGCGGTGTATTTAGTTTACTGGTTTTCTGCTGGAATGGCGCGGCACACATAAGCCAGCTCCGAAAGGGGTCAATTGAGGCCCCGTGCCAGCAGAAGCTGCGCCGTTGTTGATGACCCCCCCCCCCCTTCCACCTCCTCCTTCCCCCCATACCAGCACCACATACCCGCACCAACCACTCTGACTTCTCGGCGATCTTATTTTCGCCCGTTTTTTCTCAACGCGAGCACGAAAGAAGGAGAAGGCGAAAGAGAGAGAGGGGCGGAGGTGGTTGAAGTCGGCTGCCGGTCACGAGAGGAGGCTTGTCGAGTCGTCGGCACTTCTTCTCCGGTCGCGTGTTAGCCTCATTTCGGAAGGTTGGCCGCTCTCGGAGCCCAAAACGAAGACGAGGCGAGCAAGAAGAACAAGAAGAAACGGCTTGCGCGCGCGTGAGCTCGCTCCTATTTGGACTGCAATTAAACGCGGTCAGCGTGGCGCCTCCGGCAATCGTATAGCGGCGCGAGCGCTGCGCGCGCTGCGCGGAAAAAACGCGGTTCCTGACGGGAGGAGGAAACGAAGCGTAAAAATGAAGAAAGAAAAAGAGGCGAACAACAACGGGACCTTGGCAAGCATCTCCTGCCTGCTCTTGGTGGATGACAACGATGCCCTCGGTATACCTACCTCTCCGAATTCGCCAATATTCGCTGTCCGAGAGTTTCGAGCTGCTTGTTAAGCTCGGTCTCGACTCACGGCTCATGCTTTTGTCATTCGGCGAAATCAGCGAAGAGCTTACCTTGTATTTCACTCAGCCGCTCGCTCCCTAGCTCCGATTAAAGAAAGGTTTTATCACACTTGTATTCATCCGTCACCCAGCATAATCACTCATGTAATCTTTGATTCGATGAGAGAGAGATAGGTAGATAAAGTAGGATATGTAGATCAGTCCAGTTACCTTCAAGAAACGCATTAGCTCTTTGGTGGCCTTGTGTACACTAAATTTCTTCGGCTAAGGTTTTCGCTTCCGAGTATGGCGGGCCGTCTGAGTGGGTGAAACTCGTAACTGGAGCATATCGCTGAGACTCGAAGGATGGAGAGTGGTACGGCATGTACTCTATAGTTTCGACATATCCGCAAGGGTGACATGCGGCGCTATTGGCTATGAGGAATGAGTAAGTCTTCGGGAATGCGACG
This sequence comes from Dermacentor variabilis, assembly GCF_050947875.1. Classification (NCBI taxonomy): domain Eukaryota; kingdom Metazoa; phylum Arthropoda; class Arachnida; order Ixodida; family Ixodidae; genus Dermacentor; species Dermacentor variabilis. The sequence continues at coordinate 47,144,964 of NC_134571.1, read as the reverse complement.
CCCATGTACATCCGGCACGCCCAAGTTTTTTTGTTTCTTCTTTTCCTTCTTCTTCGACGGGAGAGTTCGGTTAGGATGTCTGGCCACGTGAACATCATCGGGAGCTGTTGAAATCCGTCTCATTTCATTGTAGAAATTTGATGCAAGTCAAATCAATAACAGGTTGACCTTATCGAAGACTACTTGCTCGCTCCCTGGTGCGAGAGATGTCGAAGAGCAAACTCACTCTCCCTCAAACGAGTCACTCACGTGGTCTGTTTTTCGCTGAAATAAGCAACATGGGAGCCACGTAGACCGGGATAATGTGAGCGTATCTATTGTAACTCTTTTCCTTTCCTCACTTCGCCAGTGCTCGGACCGGCGCTGCACCCATATCACCGCGATCAGCCGGCTGTGAATGCTGGATGATAAGAACGCAATAGATTCTCGAGCAATGTGAATCCTTACATTACGCCGGTCCTGTTGTCACTCGCTCGCGCTCTGTCTAATGCAATTAGAGAGAGGCTTGATCCACTCGCACTCTCCCACTCCTTCACCCTCTTGCACACTCGCGTCACCGTTACGCTATAGGTGCTCCCTTTCGCCTCGCTTAGCTTCATCGTAAGTGTTGCGCGAGCAGGCAGGCACGCACACCAAGCCGCTGAGCAATAAAAGACGCGCGGCCATTGGCTTTAACGTTGTTCGACGTGCTTCCCGGGCGGCTTTAACGACGTGCCATTAAGGACCCGCTTGGGGCGCTATAGGCCTATAGGTTTCGACAGCTGGTACTCTGTGATACCTTGCAAAAGTCGTTTGAGCTAATGGGTCACCAGGAAAAACATAGCACGCTTTTTGTTCCCAGTGAACCAAATGTGCAGAGGCGTGTGCGATGTACTCATTTTTTTTTCTTGTCTTCGTTTTCTTCTTTCTTTTTTTTTTTTTTTTTTTTTTTGAGCGTGGCCTATAAGGTGTCCTAATCGCCGAGAAGAATAGCGATCGCAAGTTCTGCGCAGATATTTCGCACAATGCCCTCGTCTAAAGTGGAAGCCGTGTTGCGCCTCAACTCCCTTTCAACTGCATGACCAGATTTCTGGACTATGTGCAGTATGCTTGTGTCGAATACAGCGATTTTGCAATGAAAACGACATTAGCACCGGAATATGAATGGCCTACTGTTTCTTGTTTCGTTTCTCTTCCTTTCTTTCTTTCTTTCTTTCTTTCTTCCTTCCTTCCTTCCTTCGCGCATTTTGTTGGTTTTTTTTTTTTCCTTCTAGAGACCGAACATTATGTCTGTGATTTGTTCTCGTTCTGCAATAGAGCCTTCCAGAGATGAAGGTCAGGTCATCAGCACAAGAAGAGAGGACTGGGTTAGTTGGATTACGTTTCTGATGTAAGCATGCGAAGTATGGACCCGGACGGGGAAGATGCGAGGCTTCAAATTGTAAAAACTTGCAATTTCGATGTTTTGCCTACATTTCTAGACAAGGATGCGTGCTAGGTGTATGTATCGAGATCAGTTAAACCATTTTGGATGTCTCTTCAGGGCATTCTCACATAGCAAGAAAACTGTTTGACACTATCGTGCTTAAATGCTGCACTGTCGAGATCATGAACCCGTACCATGCAAGTTAGTTTACTATGTGCAGGTGGAGCGACTCAGTTACTCTGGGATTGCCCGCGCAGTGAACGCGTGCACTTTAATCTATACTTGGGACACCTCAGTAGTGACCGACTGACGCCACACCAGCCCATGTGACCGCGTTGACGGAGCTTAACACGTCCCTTGCGCGCACTTCACCAGTAGAAGCGCACCAAGCCCAACCAAGGGTCGACGACATCAGCATAGCACTCTCACTCCGCCTCTCACCATCACACCAAGGCCCAGTAGCCCCGGACAAGGGGCTAAAATGAAATAAATGTTCTCTCTCTCTCTCTCTCTCTCTCTGTGTGTGTGTGTGTGTTTATCTCTTTCTCTCTGAGATATTGTTTGAAAATATAAAATTCGCTGGACGGAAGCACTCTAATGAATTCTTCCTTTCCCGAAATAAGGACAAATATGCAGTGATTGCGTACGTGCGCTCGGTGTCATACCGTCAAAAAAAAAAAAATGAAAGTGCCAAAAAAGTTGAGGTCTCCACCTTCAAAAAAAAAAAAGAAGAAAGGCACTTAGCCACACTTTTGCTTCCATTCAAAGAATGACTAAATACAGCGGGGTTGGTCAATACAGTGGAAGGTTTGCTAAACACTTTGCCAGCTCTACGCCCTACAGTGCCGGCGTTATCTGCAAGTGCCTGCTTTCTTGTGGTAAGGTGTACGTTGGGCCTGTCTGCGTGTTGCATTAAGGAGAGCACTACAACTCAGTAAAAGATACATCTCTCTTTAATTTGTCTAGTTGATTAATCGCTAGGGAAGTGGGGGAAGAAGGGAGGTCACAACACCCCTCGCTTCCGTCGGTGCGCCACAATTGTCAGGTCTGTGTTACAGTGTTCATCTGGCACAACTGCGGTTATTGCTTTGGCTGCCATGTGAGTCTCAATTATATATATATATATATATATATATCCTGAGAATTAACATCGAAATTTCTGCAGGTATACTTGCGCGTAGGACGGAGTTGCTCAGTCTTTTTCCGACGAAACTAAGTTCAGCAACATTAGGATTTCTATCAACGAAAAAATGTACTTGTGCTAGAACTGTTTGTAAAAGAAAGAAAGAAAGAAAGAAAGAAAGAAAGAAAGAAAGAAAGAAAGAAAGAAAGAAAGAAAGAAAGAAAGAAAGAAAGAAAGAAAGAAAGAAAGAAAGAGTACTTACGCTTCAAACGTTCGTAAGAGCAGATGCAAACCAGTCGCGATGAGAAGTGTATCATCACCGAAAGCGGCTTGTCAGTAGTAAACAGCTCCCACGGACGAAATGGTTTGGGAACTGGGCTCGTGGTTCCCGGGGCTCAGAAGAAAAATGCGTCCTCTAAACTTCTCACTGTCTAACGGCGTGAGTTCGTGCCGCGGGCTTCACCTATCTGAGCTGCCTCGTCAGCATCATCGTAACCAACTGAATTGAGCCTATTACGAAGTTCCAAAAGGCTACTTGAATGCGAATAATCCCCACTTACCCACATCTTACGTATAGTAAACCCGCTCCGAATTCTATTTTTTTTTCCTGATCTCATCTTTGTCTTCGACTTCGTTTCTCTTTCCTTAGCAGAAATTGCACCATTGCTTCTCGCGTACATCTCACAGTTGAGTTCATAAACGCAGAGCATAATTAAAATTTTGTCATCGTATTTATTCCTGAGCATGACATTTTTTTACGCGCTAAAAAAAAGAAGGCAAGGAAGAATTTCCGCTATGGGGAATTGCCGCACTTCGGGATCTCTTAATTGATATTGCACGGTGTGGACGGCGGGAAGTGCCTCGCATTATATTGTAAATATTTACGCTCATTAATAAACAAAGATGTTAAAATGCACTGGAAGAAGAGGACGTGGAGATTTCTTTTGCTTTTCGCGCTCTCGCTCATCATATGTCAGCGAAAACATGCCCACTTTACTGTTCCTCCACTCTTATTCCTGATAAATATGTCCGCTGTCTAAAAGTAAAATCCCAACAGTTCCTCACAACACAAACGTATTACTGTAATGCGATAGCGTGTTATGAGAACCGACCCACGTTTTACAAAACCAGGTTTGCGAGGACGCACATCAAGCAATGATATCAGAATTGGCCAACCCAGGTCTTTGATTACGTTTCCTTCGGAATACACTTGATATAGTTCGAGGCGATGGCAACAACGAAGTCCGGTAAATATCTCGCCTAATGCAATTACGTTATTTTTTTATCCATGTCCGACCTTGCTTTTTCTACCTCCCCTGGATGTCGTGTGAGTGAGTATAATTCACGCTGTATGACTCCGGTTTATGTAGCACAGACTTTTTAACCAACAATGCAGTGCTTGTGATGACATCTGGCTGAGCTCATATAAAAGGACGAGGCCAAACAAAAATAGAACACATACGACAGGGCGAGCACTGTTCATTTTGTTATTTTCGTACTCGTCACTGTCAAGAGAAATCAGCTCACTCAACTCAAAGTATAGTTGACCGCACTTCTGTTCCGCATACTGGAATTTCATGACCAGATGGCGTATTTGGTCGATCATTTCTATTATGAAACCACTGTTCATATTAAAACAGGTAATTGTTTAAGCATGTAGGATAGTAAAGGAATTTTATTCATCTACTACAGAGATAACAGCTTTTTCAATAAGCGATAAGCAAAATAAATAATCATACGATGCATGAATAAATATGTTTGGAGCCCCGTAGCTCTTTCCTGTAAGAAGTTCCATCAACTCGAATAGCCGTAGCAATATTCGACGCTTCTCTCTCTCTCTCTTTTTCTCTCTCTCTTTTTCTCTCTCTCTCCTTCCTTATTTGTATTCATAGTTTTAAGAATTCTGCTGAAACTTGTTTTCCGAACTCCTGTTCCGAGGACGTGCATGTCGGCATTTGTGCGTATAGCTTCGCGAATGCTCAACAGCAACTAAACGTGTGCGTCAGCAACGACGCCCCCAATTAGGAGCTAGGAAGAAAGCAGCTATCACCCACGCCCTTGTCTCACAAACTCCGCGAAGTACAGCGACGAACCGTGTTGCAAGCTTCTCCAAAGCTCACGTCACGTTCAATGCATGGATGCCAGAAAGGGCTTCTCATTCCTTTCAAGTTCCCAGTTGATCACCAACGATCTTTAGAAATGACATTCTTAAACTTTGCTCTACAGCATACAACGTGTAGCCCGCGGCTATATTTCGCTCGGAAGCAGCGATAATTGTGAGATGGCAACGTCGTGCGTGCAAATGATACTCACTGTGTCTGCTAATCTACTCTGGCTGGGCAAGTGAAGCTTGAAAGCGTAAAGCTCGGCGCTGAACCTTCACTTGTAGAGCGAGTGTAGATTAGCAGAGGCAGCGCGTATTTATATATATATATATATATATATATATATATATATATATATATATATATATATATAGAGAGAGAGAGAGAGAGAGAGAGAGAGAGAGAGAGAAGTAAGTGCACATTCCCCCCAGAAGAAATATATTGATAAGTGAGTGTTGGCCAACCTGTTGCCCATTGCCTCAGTGCGACCTACAATCGAACAGCGAAGTTTTACGTACCTCCGCTTCTATTCTCGCGACTACGCTAAGTGCAAGCGCGCTAATCAAATGTTCCACACATTGCACACACAGTGTAGCGATTTTCGGGTGGGCACGCATGCCCCGTAAGCCCACGCCGAGCAGGTCGAGCAGGTGTTCCGCATTCCGCGCTTATCGACGCACAGCCCGCGAACGCTCGCGAGACGCGCGAGCTGCATACAAAAGAGGTCGAAGCGTTTTGCGCCGCGCGTTTTCCTCCCCGCACCAGCCTCGGCGGTAAAGTGACCTCATTACGTTGCGCAAATAGACCACCGTGTCATTTGCGTTTATTCACTCGCTTGTTCATTACGTAACGCCTTACGCGGCTATTTTTAAAGTGCAACTGTAGTGAGTTTTCTTTTCTTCTTGTTCCGTTCTTTAATTTTTACACGCAACCGCATATGTTATACGTGCGTCTCGCGAGCGAGCGATCGTTATTATTATTACTATTTTTTTTATTTCCTTCCTTCGGTGAAATAAAGTATATGACGGGGCTCGTGTACTGAATATTTCTGGGACCACTGTGTGCGTGTCTGGCGTTCTGCGTTATATAAGCACGTTTGTCTGAGACGCGTACGCCTATCAGTTCTCTTAAAAGCACTTATACCGCATACGCAGCTGCATTACAAGGTGGTGGTGCTGGTTCAACAGGTGGTGTTACCTTGGCCCACTTGATAGCAATTCATTCTGCCTCTTAGTTACTATTACATATGGTATTGAACCTGCTAATGGTGTGCCCTCGGGCAAATCTCTCCAGGGAAATTAAAGAGCTCCTCTCCCTACCTCTCTCTCTCTCTCACGTTGTTAACCTTTGTGTTCAATCAACCATTGATCAACTCAGTTGTCTCGAAAGAAGGCAATCGACAGGCGTAGAACGCCTTTCCTGATTTCTCCACACGCTTCAGGTAACACTACGGCTTAGATGTCCGCATGGGGCAGACCCCCACCTCTGTATAGGCCTCGTACCGCGTCTTTAATTTCATGCTAAGCTTCAAGCATATCCAAATTAAGTATTCAGGTGCTCCCCACACTGGCCATTTGTCAAACTCGATCTGCGTTCCACCCGCCGACGTGGCTTAGCGTCTATGGTGTTGCGCTGCTAAGCGCGAGGTCACGGCATCAAATCCCGGTCGCCGCATTTCGATGGGGGCGAAATGCAAAAGAAAAACAAAAAACTCGCTCATTGGGGTCACGTTAGAGATTTAGGCATGTTGTATTTCTTATAAAGGGAGAAGCCACATATCGATACGGTTTAGAACTGTAGTTGTTCGTATAGGTGCGGTCCAAGCGGGCTACCAGTGCTCTTCATCGATTCGATGCCTTCCTTTTAGTGGATTAAACAGCTTACACGAAAATGCGTGTAGCTTTCACGCCATTTTTCGAACGACTGCCTACTCGTGACATCGAAATTCGTCTGTCTTATCGAATTCTATGCAGGAGCAAGCACTATCTTTTTGCTCGGAGATAATGTTCAGGACCCTTGCAAGAGAGAGAGAGAGAGAGAGAAACTGTTTAACGGCAGCTTAAGATGTCAGCCCTGCTATATGCAGGTCTAACGATTAGGAGATTATATCTCCCCTATTCTCGGTTGCAACCGGCCGTACCGTCATGTTTATCATTCTACTGCAACTTCGCTCACTCAAACTACTTCTATGGAGCAATCAAATGAGAGCGGAGGCCAATCTTCTGCGTCCTTTACTTTCAACGTGTTAGGCTGTATACCTCTCTTGTAAAGGGGACATATTGCGCGGCGTCACGTTCAAAACAATAACATCCAATTATATCACTCACTAAAACTTAGGCACATTTAGGTGTGTACTTCTACATAGGTGTGTACTTCTACATTTCGCAAACGCGACGGATGAAGGAAATTGTTCATTTTTTACTGTTTCTATTATTTTTTCTTACACCACGGATTACTCGATTTATTTATTTTTAGTTCGAAAGTTTGCCCTATTACGACATAAAACGAGTGAGTCATCTTATATGTTCTTGCATATATTAGAGAGCTTCAAAATAGGGGCCCCAAACGTTTTGGGGCCCCAAAGAGTGGCGTCGAATCCACTGCACATGCGTAACATGCAAACTGCGTTTGGGTTTTGCGTCGGGCACGCTATTTCACTGATTTAGCGGGAGCCCCAAAAGCTTTGCGTCAGCAAACTTGGCGGCAGCCATTGAAGCGATGACTCTAACCTAGCACCAAACTGGACTCGATTCGTGGTAACGTGTGAAGTTCTTAAGCTAAGAGAAGTGACTGCGGTTATCGCTTTCCCTCAACTAGCGTGTTATGAAGATTGATTCATTAGACGCCACCAATTCCAAATTCGATTGTAGATTTCATAGCTCGTTGGCGTAACACATCTTGGCTGGTGAAAGCGCTTAAAGTTGGTTATTCAGAACTAAGCCCAAGAAATTGCTCTCTTCCAATAGAATAGCCTCTATATTGTAACTAAACGCGAAAACATGAACATAAAAAAATTGCTGCTGTTATCATAAAATGTTGTATTTTATCTAATTATTTATAGTTGGTTTTCTTAGACGCTGTAGTGGTGCTGTAAGCGCAAGACGCTAACCGCAAACGAAACCCTATTCTGAAACTATTGGCTCCTGTATGCCCCAACGCTATTACCCGCAAAGGACCTTGGGGCCCCAAGGTTTTGGGCCCCCTATTCTAAAAACTCTCTGTTATTATGTTCAATAAAGGGCCGCAAGAGTCCAGGGTGTGAATGACGGATAACAGAAGGTAGCCCAATGGGGGGCTTGGATATAGCCTCCGTTTACTTATTCAGAATTCTGTCTATCATGCAGCGTTGATATGCTTAGATACGGCTGCGAACTGCGGACGGGGGTCTTTCCGCAGATACTTTCATCTGTTCGCCCTTATAGTACTTACAGCAACAGAACCTAAAATTTTAACAGCCGCAACATTACGAGCAATAAAACTTTCTGCAATTGGCGACACTTTTGAAAAAGTAACTGAGATAAACTCGCCGTATGTATTTCTTTAGATTTCCTTAGAGCCGTTCGAAATTTTATAAGCGAAGTAGAACGTATATTTTGCTCGCTTAGTAGAGGTATCATGTACAGGAGCATTGGCGTCTCAGAATTTCTCAAAATTGTCGGCGTTATCAGCGAGAGTGAGAAACGAAAATCCTTGCTCATAGAGAGACCATCTGTTTCGTAGTGTGACGTGCGGAGAGAAATGCATATTTTAAATCGAAGAAAAGTACTGAACACATCTCGAGAGCAGCGCGAGACGTGGCAGCCACGCGGCGGGTAACTCGTTACAACGAAATTCCTTCGTGCGTGCTATGCCAGTTCGCTCTCGCGGTTCCCAGAATGACAAGGTGGTAAACGTAGCACTTGCACCGAAGAGTTGCGCACGAAATTCCCCTTTTATCTGAAGTACCGTGTAATACATTTCCTTTCTTCGGTACCCGCAAACTTCGCTATTGCGAGGTTGCGAAGAGTCTCAAAACTCCGGTAGTTTGTGAAACGGGTGAGAAACGCCACCGCGTATACTTACGGCTGGCAACATCCTGGCAACGGCGGCGGCGATCCGACTGGACGTTTCACAACACGGTCAAAGGCAGCGAGTAGTAGTCCACTCTATAGTCCAGCAAGGTGGGCACGAAGCGAGCGGCGTATCGTCGCAAAGAAAAAAAGAAAAACGTCCGTGGGCACAGGATCGGGCGACACAAACGGAGGTGCGGGAAGAGAGCCTTCCTTCGCGAACGCACAGAGTCGAGGTCGACGTGCGAAACGTCCGATCACTGCAACGCGCGTCGGGGCGATAACCGATTCGGCGGCGGCGGTCCTCCTCCTTCGCCGGGGCGGTGAACGATGGCCCGCCGATGGTCGGCGGCGTCTGCTGCGAAGCGTCGACGACGTTGTGGCTCGTCGCAGGTCGTCGTGCGCCGCATCCACAGGGATCAATGCCAAGCCAGCAACTATTTCACCCTGAACTTGTTCTAGATTTTATACGACGGGCGGGCTCGGCCAGAGAGGAGGACTAGTCATGACCTTGTTTCCTTGTCTGCCGAGCCCGACCCCTCCCCCTCTCCTCTTACCCCACACCCAACCTTCTCGCGGCAACCGCCATCGCGCCGTTCGGCGCTGCTCGGGGCGCCGGCTGCCGCCTCGTGTTTGGGATGCCGGCTCTGAGTGGCAGCCGGAGAAAAAGAAAAAGAAATGTAAAACAGCCAAGTGAAAGATGGGCGCGAAGAAAACGCGTGTCCCGTGCCGGCCGCGGGTGAAGGCTCTGCAGCGGCGTCCCGTTGTCGGAAGGCGCCCGCGAGGACGCGCCGTCCCGCCGGTAACGGTTCGCTTATATCACCGTTCCGGGATCGGGATAGTGGCTCGGTGTCAACGGGTATCACCGTGCAATATTAAAATTGCACGCGGGGATTGGGTAAACGTGCCCCGACGACAGGGCCGCGCCTATAATTCCGCGCTCGCGAAATTGCATGCGCGCATCTCTTTGCTTTCGTTTTGTTTTCGGTGCGAGGGTATAGTGTATTCCACGGACGAGCATGACACGCCTGATGGAATTGCTTCTAGCTTCTCCGGGCAGTGCTTGAGTGATGGGTGGTCTTGGTTACGTGAGCGGCAACAAACGTCCTGTATGTTTATGTTTGTATTTGAGGACTACTGGCATCGGCCTACCGGTCTTTTGAAAGTATGTGATCAGAGTGAAGTGCAGTGCAAGAAGCGATCATGTTCTAATGAAGTCGTGTATTATAGTGTGAATGGCTGTTGTAAGCTTCTATCTCTTTGCGCCCTTACGCTATCAAAGTCTTACCAGATTGTAGTCCGCGTGATTTCTTTCAAGTATGACATAGAGTTGTACGAATAGGAATGTCCTCTTAATGAAATACTGCTCGTTTGCGTCTTTCCTTAAACATTATATTTCGCTCCCTTACACCGGACAAGGTGTATACCATAGCGTGTGCTGTATAACAGTGTCGTTTAGAGCTGTTCGCCTTTGTTCTGTGCCGAGTGAGACTTTCTTTTTGTCCTTCAAGTTTTGCCGGAGTGCACAGCTATTCCGGAGTGTAAACGAGCGCCGGCCTCACTCACCCCCACGCAGGAACACCATCCCCAACTACATACAAAAAGAAAACGTAAAGCAGACGCCGTTGCACCGCTTTATAAGCTTCTGGCTTAATACTGACGACTTCATTTCGAGAAGGCGTTTGGCGGCACAGCGTGATCGGCACCTGTTCATAGTTTTTTTTTTCATTTAGTATGTTTCTATTTGAGACGTCAGCAGCGCGAGTCACATCCGCAGAGCTTCTACCTCAGCAGGTTTGCTCAGGCTTTTACCTGCTTTTACTTACAGGATTCCAAACATCACGACGGAACCGGAATTCTTCCTGCTTTCTCTGAGGCACTCAGTGCTGAGTTGTCAATTGTAATCTGAGCGAACTACACTCACCGCTGTTTGCTTCATAGTTCAAGCAATGTGCGTATTCCTCGATCTTCTTGCTAGACGACCAGAAAATCCAAGATTATCGATTGTGCCGCAAGTGAAATTGTATAAACTCGCTTAATAGTAATAGTGTCATTATTTGACAATGGCTCGTTGCATATATAGGCAGCAACTGAGTGGCGTCATTGCTATTTTCCTGGGCTGCTTTGCTACTCTGACAAGTGCTCCTCCTGGTTTATGTAGAGATATTATCGTGCAAATACATAGCCAAGCAAGTGCGAAACTTCTACAACAAATTGTGCACTTCAAGGCCTTACAACTCCTGATGCGCACCAGTATGAGTTTCATATATATCGTACCTACTATAGCGTAGTGGGCTCTGTCAAACGCGACCATTTCCGATCGAACTGACAAACCGTGCTGCCGAGCTATACGCATCTTCGATATCCGGGCGTGAAGCTAAATGTAGCTCCGATTGCGTCATGCGTGGCACGACAGTGGTGCCACCTGCGCACGCGACACATGGATGATCCAGTAATGGGTTCTTTCCGTTACACAACAACATTAATGCCAAAGTAAGGCGCGTGGGTAGTACGGTTGTAAAGATGTAAGTGACGCTACTATAACACGTTTTCCCCACATGTGGTTTTATCAAGCGACCCCCCTCTGACCGACATTAATGATGTTTCACGTTTATGACGAAAAGAAAAAAATAATAAAAAGCTTACGGCCTAGTGGTTAGAGCATCCGGCTCTTTTTGGGAGACCGAGGTTCAATCCCACCACTGGACACGCAATTAACTTTATTAAGGCGAAAGAGGTGGCTTATGGGACAAAAAGAACTTCGATGTCCGGCGTTATGGCACCAAAATTCATAGGGAGTCGAACGTTCGATCTTTGGCGGGAGTCAAACCCACAACCATTGGTGTTAATTAGGGCGAATTAGGCCTTGAATTTTTCTATAAAAAAGCGTGACGCCGAGGCGAAGAAGAAGCGTTAGCACGACCTGTGGTGTTAATTAAGACAACCTTAAATAAGACACAGTTCGTTAACAGGGAGTTCATTAAGGCACTAGAACCCATGACCTTTGGTAGGAGTTAAACCCACTTGGAGATAGGGGGGAACCGGCCATTTCTCCAAGTTGGATTCCAAATGACATTGTGAAAAGGGCGAGAGTCCAACCCTCGACCTCTGGTGGGAGTCGAACCCACGATCTTTGGTGCTAATTAGGGCGAAGTTGATTAAGCCACGTGTACCTAAGACATATAGGCACCCGAACCCACGACCTTTCATGGGAGAAAACAAGTAATAGGAAGCAACAACGCATTAGAATGAGAAATGTCAAGTAATATAATGAATATCTCGTGAGCGGGCAGGCTTTCACCTTTATTCTCTTTAGCATACGCTAAAGTGACTGTCAGCTTTTTTCTGTGTATGAGCGTTGAGCGTTGCGGCAAACTCGCCACTATAGCTCAGTCGCTACTGTAGGCGTCGCGCTGCTGAGCGTGAAGTCGCGGGTTGAATTCCAGCCGCGGTGGCTGCATTCCAGTGGGAGACGGAATGCAAAAAGAAAGCTCGTGAACGGACATTGCGTGCACCTTAAGGAACATCAGCTGGTCAAGATTAATACTGAGTACCCAACTATGGTTTCCCAAAAAACATGATCTGGGTCATGGCACCTAAAACTCTCAAGTTTGATGTATAGATTGATTACTTATGTGCGAGACGCCACCAGCAGCCAGAGTCAGCAGAGTCCAGGAGGGATCGCTAAGGAATCTTCACCTCAAAGGAGACGGATCGTCAAAAGAACAACGAACACAACACAGGCTCCAGGGCGGCTATGGAAGGTTTCTTGTTTGAGGCCGCTCCACGACTGGTCGACCCTCAGTCTCCGCAGTATGATAGCTATAGGTTTCCGCTCGGTCAACTTCAAGCCAACCCGCCGTTATAGTGGCTTTGGTGTTGCGCTGCTATGCACGAGGTCGTGGGATCAAATCCCAGCCGTGGCGATCGCATTTCGAAATGCAAGAAACGCCCGTGTACCGCGCATTGGGTGCACGTTAAAGAACCCTAGGGGGTCCAAATATTCCGGAGACTTCCCACTACGACGCACCTCATAATCAGATCGTGGTTATGGCACCTACAACCATATAATTGCAAAAAAAAGACAAGCCACATTTTCGTAAATGAATGAAGTTTTGTTAAAATTATCACAGACATTCTATACTCTGATTCGTCGCCGTTTGCAGCAAAAGCAATTTCAGCGACGACCACCATTCAATCATGATAGTACACTATACGACGAAGCTGGTGTCGGTCAGTGACGAACAGGGATTTCAGATGCGAAACTTCGTAAATTGAGCTCCTGGTTCAATAACATCTTCCGCACGGGTATGCGGATAAATATAATCATCTTTACTTGCCAAGGCTATACGCCTGAGCTGTAAGGGGCCACCGCGGACCAGACGTCGAAATTATTCTGTGTGCCACATACAACCTACCCTGCACCTGAATCAGAGTACAGAGGGTCCACCAGGCAAACATCACTTCCAGCTTTTCATTAAGATCAGCATATCTCTCTGCTGTGCCTGCGCTTATGCTTTTCGAGTATGGCGCGCATCTCGAAAAAAAAAAAAAAGATGTAGATACGAGTCTTCAATCGCCTTTTGTTTCTGGCGTCAGAAGGAGCGTTAAAGAAGGTATCATTACAAAACAAAAGAAGGTTCGGGGTTGACCAGGGCCTCGATTAACGCATCCACGCTTTTCGTAAATCCTGGTAATTCGTGATTCCTCAGCAGCATGTGTTAGTCATCCGTCTATCGGTTTGAATGGCAGTGAAATTACTAACTTGCTCAATAACAGAAGATAGTGTGTCGATCATGCTGCATTTCTTAATGTTATCATGTGGAATGGATGCTCTGTTGCTCATGCACAGTGATCATGAGACGCTTCTCGAGGGTGTATACGTGCTGTCTTTAGGAATAAATTTCAGTTGTCAACTGCGCTGATCTTTGCGTCCTTTTCTTGTTGTCTTCGTTTAGTGTGCGCAAAAATTTCCATAACGAAAGTTGTTGTTTTGCGAGAAAGTAATGTTTTTTTTTCTCTCTTTTCATGCCAGTAAAGCTTTTTTTTATTATTTCAACGTTTCTGTAACTCACGCATGTCGCATATTCTATGGCGCTGCATGCTACTAGCGTGGACGCCGTGACTTAACGATTTCACGCAGCAAAGTGTCTTTTTTGTGCCGCCGTCCCGTTTGTCGCCCTCGTCTGGAACGACGCGTATTCACGCCTCCCTTCAAAAGAAGTGAGCCGCGCCTATCGTATACGTCTTTTGTGGCTGGAAGATGACGGAAGCGGCGCTTGAAGGAGACGACGCCCCCGTCTGTGTTTCGGTGACGCGAGGTGCGCGTTTTGCACAGCAGTTTCGAGACGCCTAAAGGACGAACTGCGAGTTGCAGCATCCCTTGCTGCAACATTGACAGCGCGCTCGAGCATCGGCGTTAAAGTGACGCGTACAGACGTTACGAAAAGGCCGGTGCTGACGGAACAACTCGTTTACACTGCAAAAGCACGCGAGAAGGCAACTATAAAGCTTAGCGCTGCGTCCCTAGAAGGCTCTGTGCAACTCCGTTTTTTTCGTAAGCTCGTTTTACTCGTACACACCCACAGACGTGCATACGTGAAAGGCGACGTTGCCTTCGCCTTTTGTTCAGGTAAGCAAACCAAAATGAAAACAAAACAAAACAAAAGCATCGGCGCAGCTTTGGCTCGTGGCTTTTCGCGTTCAGGAAAAACAAGGTGCACACTGTATTGTTTCGTTTTGTCGTGTCCCGCATAATATGGCGGATGGTGTCCATCTTTTATTTATTTATTTTTTTCTGCCCAACAAGTTTTCTTATTGATTACAGACATTTCGCCCATAGTGCTCCTTTACCGCTGCGCATATGCTCCTGGGTGTCCGAAAAATGAATGTGTAATGAAAATGGCGGTCTTAAAATTTGAAGTTTCACTTAAAGCAGTGCAGTTAATCCTGTAGATGCTGAAAATGTCTACCACCGGCTCGAAAACATGTCTGCACACGACGCTGCATACTGTTAAACATTGGGTGGAAGGTTGCTGAAGTTAGGCGATGTGCTGGCTAATGACTGCCCGTATCTACCGTGCACCCCAAAAGACGTTATGAGCCGAACTACAGGTCTCGCGCTGCCATATTGCATGTGAACCTGCGATATCATTGACAATTACGATTATATATATATATATATATATATATATATATATATATATATATATATATATATATATATATATATATATATACGCAGGAAAGAGACGACGAACTTTTTGGGAGACTTCTTTTTCTTACTTAACGTTAAGTAAGAAAAAGAAGTCTCCCAAAAAGTTCGTCGTCTCTTTCCTGCGTATTTTACGTCGGGTCCAGCGTGCTGAACTTTGAAGAAAACCCCTATATATATATATATATATATATCTTCTCTGGGAACAGTTACTTTCCTGGCAGGCACGTTTTGTGCCTTCTCTCTCGAGCAGAATGCGAACGTCGCCGGTGACAATCGAACCCTCGACATTAAGCAGCCATCTTTACGGTCAGCCTTGCTCGTGCACACCTTCCGATTCTGTCGCACAAACAGAAAGAAAGTAACCGTGGTCCGCGCCCCTTGGAGAGGCGCCTTCGCACTCTCGCATGATTGCCAAGCAGCGAGAACGCCACGAACCGTATAGAGGCTACTTTTCTTCAAGCGGCACGATGACCGCCCCCGTACGCAGAACAGTGTATCTGTTGGACTTCTCTTTTCCATCACTTTTACTCTTTCGTTCCGTTCGAGCTGGTTGATAAATATGCAGTTTGTTATTTTTCTTTTCTCTTTCAATTCGGGTGCTCCGAATAGGCAAGACGAACAACCCGAGGATGCTGGCAGGCCACTCAGACCATGCAAGTCCCATGCGGCAAGTCCCATACGAACGCCGAGGGTCACGCTCCAAGGCCCACGCACCCACTCGGCACTTGATGAGCGAAAGCGGCGCTCGAGCGATTCCCCGTTATCGCCTTTCCCTCTCTCTCTCTGTTTCGTTTCTTTTTCTTTCGCTTGTTTGTTTTGTCCAGCCTCTTACAAACTTTTGCTCTCTCTCTCTCTCTCTTAATCTTTCTACGCAGTCGTGTTCCCTCTCACACCGTAAATAAGGAATGAAGTTGTGGGGGAAACGAACGTGTGGCGTCCGCATGTGCGCATTCCAGGCAAACTGTCGCACTATGGCCATTCTTCCATCCCTTGCCTCGTATTGCCCTACACCCCTGAGTGACTGCGCCGTAAATCCTTGCCGCGCCAGTGTGGTATCCTTTCTCGGCTGTAGCCGAAGCGGATCGGGTGTCCGTGAAAGAAGCGTATGGGATAGCCCGGCGAGCCGGGACACGCCCGGGAAGTCAGCAGCCGGCGCACACGTCTGGCTTCCGCGTCCTGCCTCGAATGCATATAGCTTCGCTGCTGCCGCTGCCGCAACAAAATAAGAGCCAGGAAGGCGGTCAGTCCGCTGGTGGCGTTTCTGCTGCGAAGATACGGAGGCTGGGAAAGCAAGCTTCCGCACGGATCAGAGGCAAAGACTTTGGGGCATGGCTATGTAGCTTCGTGCGCATACGCGAAACCTTGAGCGAGACGAGACGTGCGCAGAGAGAGAGAGAGGGAGAGAGAGAGAGGGAGAGAGAGAGCCGCCCATTCGTCTTGCACCTGCTCTTGTGCATGGTTTGCCCGCTTCCCGAACAAAGCTCGGCTTACGCGCACAAGCGGGGCGCGACGGGCTCGAAGGCGGAATGTCTGCCCGTCCGTCTGTCGGCAGGAGCCGCTCTGTTAGCCGCCTAGCTAGTCGGCAGCCAATTAAGCAGACGGGCTTGAGGAAAGCGACACGGATAAGTGCGAGACACGCGCGCGGTAGCGTTTGTTTCCGTTTCCCGTAACTGCGCGCTGCAATTATAAAGTGAATTCTACCCTTGATAGGAGTAAGAATTCTATGTATAGCGCAATTAGTGCGGGCACGTGTTGAACACAAGAGGTAGGATATATAGGTGGATGTGCCGTGGACGTCGAGTTTGTAGTTTCCACCTTGGCTTAATGCGTCCTTTAAATGACTTCCCTGTAATGAAAGGACGTGTGCTAGAGAGCAAAACACCGGGTAGGAGTGCGTGCAACGCTTCCCCGACACCCTCGTGCAGCTGGTGCGAAAAAGAAAACAGTATCGTGGAAACGGCGCACGGGTTGCGGAAGCCTTCTGCGTTTTAGGACGGACGGGCGTTTTGCGGAAGCCCGTCTGTAACGAGAGTTAAAACAAAAGCGAGACGTCTTGCCGGGGCGTCGTTCAGTATAATATCCACGGGGATGCTGTGCTCACTCTTAGTTTTGGACATCCTAGGAAACTGGAACGACCCGCTCCCTACTGCGACGGCAAGACCCAGTTCGGCGGGGCGACTGCCGTTGTATATAGGGTCACTGATCGGCACATTTGAAAACCGCAACTTACAGTGCCACCTGTAGCCAATGTAGGCACAAAAAGGCGGCATTAGAAGTGGTTCTAGATTCTTGGCGAAGCACGTGAGCTGCACTGGGTTTGTCGCGGGCAAGCGAAAGTTGTAGATCGCAACGTTAGGTTTCTTGTCCTAACTAGCCGTGACCGATGCATTCCTCTCGTTTAAAGACGTGCTCGCATAGCGAGAGCGTGCCGCTGCGTGAGGCAATCGCGAAGAACAAAAAGGAAAGCATAAATCGAGACATTCGTGCTAGTTGCCGAAGACTGTGACGATCGCTCGGCTGGGCCCATGCGCTGTATAACCAAAGGTTTCAGATAAGAGGGAAAGTAGGGGACCCCACTTCGTATGGCTTATACAGGGAAAAAAGAAAAAAAAGACACATACACACAGCTCGAGGTGAATGCGTTCTTGCTCACTTTCTAAAACGGGCACTGTATAAGAGGATGCGCGCGCGCGCCGCAGCGACCGCGAACAGCGCACCTAGCAGAACAGCAATATTCCAGGTTCTGGAAGAGGTCGTCGCGCGCTGGCACAGCGGCGGTCGGGCAGGCCCGCACGCGCGCGCACCCGGAGCATATATATCTTAATCGGGCGCGCGATCCCTCGACCGCGACCCAAAGCGCCTGCCCGTTGACCTCGTGGGACTCGTGGGAAAGCCAAGCAGTCCTCGCCTTCTTTATTCGTTTTCTTTTCTGTGTGCCTTCCTTCTTGTGCAGAAGAAGCCGCTTTCTGCAATGCCGGTAAACGGAAAGCCGTGCCTTCGGCGCAGCTCGGGTGCCAGCGGACTCTTCGCTGGCGCGCAGAGGAAGAGCGCCGCTGTTGTGGCCTTTGTCTTCCCTGCTGGACGAGACCCGTTTTTTCAGCACCGAATAAACCGAACCTTCCTCTAACAGCCGCGGCAAACGCAACGGCAATGTTGAAGCAACCCTGATTAAGAAAGAAAGGAATAGTAACAGTGAGAAACGTTAATCAGGTTTGTGTCATGCTGGCTGTGCGTAAACACGCGTCGATGTAGAGAGAAACAACGTTGCACTCGCGCGACGTGTTGGGTATCAGGAATACATAGGCGCTCGGCTTTACAAGATCGCGGGTCGGCTCTTTCTCGCGTTCATCGCATTTCGGTAATCACTCAAGGCTCCCTTGAAGAACGCAAGTGAGTAACTAAATAAATCAATGAGGGAGAGAACTTGTCCGCTCACACCAGCACGAAGCTACGATACAAAAACGGGAAGAGAACAGGAGGGGAGGGTATTGCAAGCTGCCGTCGGAGACAGCCTCGCAAAAGCTGTCGCCAATTGCTCCGCCCGAGCGGCACTTTTAGAGTGGGATGGGTGACGTGCAAGTTGTCAACTGCGTCCAGGTTGAACTCCGTCCTGATCGTTGACCTTTCATATATGTATTGTGACGGGCTATGCAGACGGTACCGCGGCGAAAGAAACTCCATGTAGGTTCATCGGAAATAAAGCTTCGCAGCTGAGAGGAAAATATAATATTTCTTTAAAGTAATAAATGGGCTAAAATGATATTGCGAAATGTGATTTAGGTGGTTTGCATCATTGAACATGGGAACAGAGCCTTTCTCGGGCGGTCGCTCTACCATATATTAGCTAATCAGGTAGTAGTAGTCTAGCAGATCACAGAGCGAGGCCGTATCAAACGCATACTCAAAGCACAGATACGCCAAATATGGCGAATCCTTTCTGCGGAAATTTGCAAGGTAGATGAGTATTCATGAGCAGAAATTCATCATATAAGTTCATGGATAAAGATTGATAATAATGATAACAGATAATATAACTTCCCAGGTGCACAGACAGACAGACAGACAGACAGACAGACAGACAGACAGACAGACAGACAGACAGACAGACAGACAGACAGACAGACAGACAGACAGACAGACAGACAGACAGACAGATAGATAGATAGATAGATAGATAGATAGATAGATAGATAGATAGATAGATAGATAGATAGATAGATAGATAGATAGATAGATAGATAGATAGATAGATAGATAGATAGATAGATAGATAGATAGATAGATATGGTGATGAATTGAACTAGGCCGCTCTCACAGATTAAAGTAAAGGGTTTGTTAAAGT
This sequence comes from Dermacentor variabilis, assembly GCF_050947875.1. Classification (NCBI taxonomy): domain Eukaryota; kingdom Metazoa; phylum Arthropoda; class Arachnida; order Ixodida; family Ixodidae; genus Dermacentor; species Dermacentor variabilis. Next base: position 47,125,723 of record NC_134571.1, on the reverse strand, counting down.
ATCTTTATATTAAAGCCTTTTCATTAAGCACTCTCTCTCACTCCTTTGGTTGAAAGGTCTGTAGACACTGCTAGACACCACTGGAGATAATCCGTGTTCAGTCAGTGAAGGTTACCCGCGCACAGCGCCGAAGAAACGGCGGCTGCGCCCAGGGAAAGGGGTGGCCCCATACGCGGTTTCAGCAAGGAAAACGATGGAACCGGTTCGCCACTTTGACACTACACAGTGGCTACCTCGTTGCCAGATACTCCTGCTTAGAGTAATTTTTAGACCGCGAACATAATGTACTGTTGTGTACGGTCGTGTAACTACTTTGTGAACAGTGCCTGTGTGCTTCGAGCGTGTGACTCCAATCATGATGTCTCTATTCGCCGCGGCCAGGGCACTACTTTAAAAATATGTTCTACACTCTTGAAATGTTTGAATTAGTAAAGGCAAGCCGCAGAAGACCAGGACTCAAGAAGAAGAACACAAACGACACCGGTCCTGTCGTTTGTGTTCTTCTTCTTGAGTCCTGGTCTTCTGCGCCTTGCCTTCACTAATTCAAGCATGAACCAACTAGCCCAAGCAAGAGTTTTTCTTGAAATGTATCTTGTCACCAAACAATATTCGCCACCAATCTTGGGTAACACTTCCTTTACTTGACACTCTGCGCTACTTTCCTGTCAGAAACGCTATATGCCTCGCTGATACTCGCATGCCGTTCGTGACCTGGAAGCTTAGTGCGGAAGCGTAGCGTTAAGGAAAGATAATGTATACAAAGGGGACAAATCTTAGTGCGCTAAGCAGTTAAGCACTGGATATATGGGTATCCATGTTCCATCTCGGTTCCTTGTCGCACCAGGCCCAATGTTTCAGAAAGCAAAATAGAAGAAAAAAAAATACTCGCAAACTTACGCGGGTTCGAACCGCGAGCACGAAGATTTTGAAGCGTGCGTGTTCAACCATAATCACAAAGCCGCATTTCATTTGTGATGAAGAAATATTGTCTCATGGGCCTACTCTCCCAGTTCACAGACTGGCTTTAACGGGTCGCGATAATGGCATCCGAAAACATCAAGCTATTTCTTCCATGGATGAAATTGTGCCTCTAAAGTACCCAAGGGCCAATCGCCCAAGCAACACTTCGTGTTTTCGTGTTCTCCCATCATCTGAAAAAAAAAAGATTATTTTATAATGTTACTTCGCTATACAACATGCTTTTAACTGGTCACATGGCATGTAGAATAAAAATAATAAAATCCTTCATTATCAATTTATGTTATCCTTTAAAGGACACAAGGACAGAATAAACAATAAACAGCGTGCCTTTCCGTCTTCTTGCATCCAGTCATTCCAGGCTCAATATCGCATGACTGCCAGGTCAGTGTGGCCGATCATTTTATGCCTCCAAATTTACGTTAGCAAAGTTTCAGATGATTATTTGCTTCTCACATCACATTTGCTGTGTTCCAGCCGGTAAATTCACTGGCGTGGTAACTGGGGCGAATAAAAAGAAAGTAGCTGAACCTGCAGCATGATATCCCCCCCCAGGCCCCCGCTAAAGAGAGAGAGAGAGAATGAGTTGCAGTGTGATTGTGCTTTTATAGATCACTACATGGTGACCACACACGAAAAAAGAAAGCATGAAACTGATTTCGTGATTGAAATCAAGCTTTTAAAGCTTTGCTAAAGGAGCGCATGTACTACACGATCAAGCGGTGTGTGCCGAAGAGTGTTAGCCAGTTCCATGGCTTCCGAAACTTCGTCGTTGACTCGATGCTCGCCTCCCATCTCTGGCGTACTTGGAGCGTATACACATACTATATGTCTCCTTTCGATCCAACGTGTACAAACAAAAATATGTGGCCATCACAAGCTCAGCTGTATGTTCCGTTGTTGAAGAGCACTGTGCGGTCCACAGTTGAAGGGAACGCTGTTATGTGCGACTCACTCTGCTAGCGCTGTGGCTGCAAGTGCCTGCTGAAGCTACGTCAATGGTATGTATAAAGGTGCCAGTGCCACCAACGACAACTCAACTACTGCAAAACGGGGGGTTTGTACATCTGCCAGGGGCAAAATTAACACATGTTACACACTAATGTGCTCCACTTAACAGTGCACCGCTATGTACATATTTATCCATCTTTGAAGGAGTTATTCTTGACTGATGCACCTGACTGAACGGAGAACTGCAACTTTCGCCACGTCTCCGATACCCTGAACCTCATTGCACAGTGGCGTTCAAACGACGACTAATCTTGAGCATCGCTTATGTAAACATTCATTTCAGTTGCGTAAATATAGTGTTACTAGGTCACTGGAAGGAGTACAGCTCGGTGGAGCTGCTTAGCGCAGCCATTGACTGCCGAATCTGCGTCGTTTATTTTTAAATGTCGCTTTTCGAGACTGACTCTCTCGTACAACCAAGGAGCGAGAGCAGCTATCATGTAATCCTGTCGCCTATGACAGCAAAGCGCTTGCGTGTATAACTGAGCCCAAAGGGAAGTCGCCCGAGTATTTCCTTTATTTCCTTATTTTTTCCTTTATATATCTCTTCCCGCATCTACTTTGTCACCTAGCGACTTATCCCCGCTGTAATCAGTGTGCCACCGGTTTCAGCGAAGGCGGGCCTGGCAGGGCTGGCCGTCGTTCGGGGTCGCCGGAGGAACGCGGTGCGGTAACTTCCCGCCGCCTCGAGGAGCTGGCGAGGTTTGGCCCGCATCGCATTCCACGCGAGATTGGCATAGCCGGCTAAATAGCGCCGCGGGAATCCTCGGCCGAAGCCGAAACAGAAGCCGCCGCCGCCCCGCGCGCAATCCGCTGCTCGCTCGTCGCAACTGGAGCGCTGCTCGCCCTCCCGCGCGCACTTGGCTGCGTAAGTCCGCCCCGAGGCTGCGGCCGGGATGTGCGTGCGTACCGTTCTTCGACTCCGCAATTCGCCCGCGCTCTCAGGAAAAAAAAAGGGGGCCACGATGCGAGCGGTGGAAGTGTGTGTATATACATCGGCCGCGATGACGACGACGCCTGCCTCACGCAGCAACAGTCCGGAGATATTCTCGTTTGTCAGGAAAGCGTGGATGTAGTGAACGGAAGAGTGCTTCGAGTAAGACAGGGGGAGGAATAAACTTTATCTGTAGAAATGAGCCGACGGTAAAATTGTGCGAAGTGGGCGGCGGCCCTAGTTCAGGATGCCGTGGGCCTGAGCCGGTAGCTTGGACCTTCTCACCAGACGATACTGGTCTTCAGGGCTCGGGCTTGTCAGCTGGGCCTCCCACTGCTCCATGGTTCGTCCTGTGAAGGGTGGTGTCAAAGGGTTGTGTCCACACTTTCATACCATGTGGTAGATGGTATTGGATGCAGAAGAGAAGGTGCAGTTGTAGTTGTAGCTCGTAGGATACATGGCGTGCAGCATGGTGCCGTACGGGAACGCGCAGGTGTTAGTTTCGGGAGCATCACTGTCTCTTCTCTGGTCAGTTTGGGATGCGGAGGTGGGTAGGCCCTCCTACCCAGTCTGTATACTGGCTCAGGATGTCCGTGTATCTTTTCGGGACGCCATCGTGTGGGTCTACCGGGGCTCGTGAAACCGGTGGAACATCCCGGAGAATGTGATCTCAGGCAGCGGCCTGAGCCGCTTGATTACCCGCCAGGAACTCGTGTCCCGGGGCCCAGACGATGTATATTTCTTGAAAAATTTTCAATTTCTCGAGGATGTTCAAGGCTTGTTTAGAAACGCGACCCTTTTGGTAATATCTGCTGCGTAGCAGGCTCACAAAGCAACCTGGGCATTGCCACAGTTTCTGAAATCAACAGGCCTCATGCGACGGATGTTGCTATAATGTCCAGTCTCACGTGCTCGCACTGCTAATGGTTTTCGCGCTCACTTCTTCCCTGTCGTCCATGTTTCTTGTTTTTACCTATGCATTTTCCCGATGCATGGTAGCAAGCCGTACGCGCGTTTCGTTGGCATCCCTGGCTTTTCTTCGTTGTTTATCATCTTCACCTTTCTTGAGCACGCAAGTGATATATCTGTCTGTTCATCCGCCCGTCCGTCCGTCCGTCCGTCCGTCCGTCCGTCCGTCCATCCATCCATCCATCCATCCATCCATCCATCCATCCATCCATCCATCCATCCATCCATCCATACATACATACATACATACATACATACATACATACATACATACATACATACATACATACATACATACATACATACATACATACATACATACATACATACATACATAAACGCATGTATATGTGCAGGCCTACCGCACCACCGACAGTATTATCCGCGCTCTGTTAAAGGGCTACTGTAACACATTACATCGAAGCAGCAGTTTCCTTGTATCGGCGGCATTCCCACCCCTTTCCCAACGCGAGCGCGCTGGTGCAGCGGGTGCAATGACCGCGATACTTGGCCACTCATGAGCAGCCTTTCTAACCTTCTTTGTCACCGATGCGCATGAAAACGTTCGTTGCTGCTGGGTTCGAAACAATATTCAGACAGTGAAAAATTTGACATCCATGAAAATGAGGCCGAACTCTCGAAGCTGTTATAATTCGTAAGAGCTGTTTTCCGGCTGTCTTCGCTTACACAATTGGCTAGCATATATACTGAAAAGAACATCATGTTTAAGCTCATTAACCAACGAGTTCACCTTGATCAAAGGTACCTTCAATATTGGTAACACACAGGGATCTCCAGAGTGTGGGACTGTCGGGGGCTCCCATAGAAGAATAGTATAATAAAAAAAATTACGTGAAACAATGGTTGCGGTAACTTAACCTTCCGTCTGAAGATTTCGCTTCTAGCAAAGAAGTTTTAGCATAAGAACTTTTTTTGTGAATACTGGCTCTGATATATGCAGCTCACATTCATTGCCGAGAGCGATACATGGTTGGACCATATAGGGTGTCTCAGCTAACGTTAGTAGAGCTGTTCAACGAACAAAAAAATATATTTAATAAACATGATGCAAGACACGATTTCAAGACCTACGGTGCTCAGTCATAAGCACTGTAACGACCGAACGCCGTAAGTTTTATAATTGTATCATGCACGGTGTTTTTTTTTTAATCTTTACTTTCGTTCAACAGCTTGGCTAACGTTAGCTGAGACACAGGTTGTAGCCGGAAGTTTAAGGGATGGTAACGACATGCTCAGCAAGTTTTCTCTAATGGCGAAGAAACAATTTTCGGCTTCTCGAATCGCGAGAGAGTCGTGGAAATAACTGTACGCATTTCGCTAACCATACAACATTTCGAAAATGGTTAGTCGTATCAACATCACAGTTCTCTGCAAATTGTAAGGTAGCCAGGATTATTTCGCAAAGCACAGAATGTGAAGGCGGAGCTCGCATGTTTCGCAACGCGGAAGATTATTTGTGTGGGACCCGACACCACTTGCCAGTGTCGAGAGGTACTATGCGCGTTCAGTGACTTTTCCTCAATCGAATGGTGATCAGTTCCGCCAGCGTATTTACCGAATGTCTCAAGGACAGTGACAACACTTCGTTCTCCTCCTTAACCCAAGTCTCCCCAGCCCGTGTGAAAATGTTTGTATGGCAACGCATTCTTTGCCTCATATCAAGCACATTGCTCGTTTTGGGCCTCTTCAAGAAAAAATTAACTTCTCATCGGACGGTGGCCTTCAAACCATAGTCTCCCAGGACAATGGCCCGGCGCTTTATCACAAGGACACAGACGCATGCATTATTCTCCTGTGCCAATGGCAACTAGCGCTTTGAAATGATTGGCGAGTGCATGCGTGCGTGCGTGTTGAACTATGCACAGTTTTCTACAAAGCTTACTGGAGGGAATCTGGCCAGGCTCTGCAAGCATGTCGGTTCACCCAGCTTGAGAGTGATGGTTACTACATAGATGTGCCCAAACACCTTATTTGCGAACCGAACGTATCAACTCCTTACATATTTTCTTGTTACGAAGTTTTTGCTTCTTCCACATGCGAGGAACGAAACTACGTTCTCATTTACATCCGCTGGGACTTGACCATATATGTTCTGCATACGGTTCATCGTCATGGCTACAAAGAAAGAACAAAGTGTCTTTCACTCTTATTGGTTGTTGCATCTCCCCATCAAGGCAGTTTGACTGTGAACGGCTGAAATATATATTAAAAGAAACTGATGGCCCCTAGGTCATCACTGGGGACGTTAATGTGCACCACTTGATTTGGGGAAGCACCAAGATCAATTCCAAGGGAAGGAATGTTGTGCCGCTAGCCTCTGATTGTAACGTCTACATAATGAACGATGGTAGCCCGACGTATCTGCAGGGTCCTGCGTAGAGCAGCTACTTCGACTTGACCTTAGTGTCTCAGAGCGTCACGTCACATGTTAAATGTTTTTGCGACATCGAGACACACGGTAGTGATCACATTCCCACCTACATAAAGGTTAATAGGCTCACTCGGTCTTTCTCTCGTGGTGTCCTGAAGAGCACTGAATGGACTGTGTTTACGTCGCTTATGGAAGAAGCGTGTCGGGAAATTTCACCGGCAACGTCGACGACACCATCGCAGGAGCAATTAGAGCTGCGAACTGTTTATTATCACTGTCGTCAAACCGAACAAATTTTGACATTGAACTTGAGATACTTCGCGTGATTCGACGGCGTGCAGAGCGACGATACAGACACACTAAATCAATTCATTATCTCAGAGACGCACGACGCATTCAGAAGAAAGCGTCGCATCGGCAAACTACATAGTGAGCGATGGAAGACATTCTGTGAATTACTGGACCGCCGCAAGCCGCTATCACGTATGTGGAGGACAGTCCGCGGTCTTCGTTCATCCCCGCAACAACGACACCCATTCGCAGCTTTGCCCTCCATCTTGGCCGAACTGCACTTGGTGTGGCGGAGGAATTCTGTGCAAGAGTCACTGGCGAGCCTGTCAACACCAATGTTGATGTGAGTGACCTGTGTGCGACTCGGGTACCAGAAATGGGCGTGTCCTTTACCATAGAAGAACTCGAAACTGCCTTGGCCGTTTATAAACGACCACCCTATCGAGGCCCTGATGGTGTCCCCTATGCTGCCCTGGGAGATCTTGGACAAAAGGCAAGAAGAGCGCTTCTCAACAGTTTCAACAACTCATGACATAGAGGTACAGTTCCCCGGCAATGGAAGTTAAATCGGCTGGTACATTTGCTAAATCTGAGGAAATCTCCGTTGGACTTGGCAGCATATCGCTCTATCGCTCTGGCCAGATTCATCGGAAAGGTAATGGAAAGGATGGTTCTTGCACGTCTAGAATGATATCTCGAGCGTTGCGCTTCTATGTCAGGCTTTCGTCAGGGTCGTTCCTCAATTTACAGCGTCATTCACCTGACAACGTTTGTGCAACAGGAGAAAAGCCGTAAGCGCATATTAATTGCGCTCTTTCTCGACGTGAAAGGCACGTACGACAATGTTGCACATGACGCCGTCATCTGCACCCTGGAGACAATTGGTATCGGTGGCCGCATGATTCGCTGGTTATCCGACTACATAACTCACCGGCCGTTTCTTTTTTTTTTTGTGCCAACAGAAGATGGACCCACAGCTGAATATTACATCTGCTGCTGCGTGCCTCAAGGAGGTGTATTGGGTCCCGTGTTGTTCAATGTGACACTCATTGGACTAGCTGAAGGTTTACCTAAAACAATCTACCTCTCGATATACGTAGATGACATCTGCATTTGGACTTTTGCGGTCACTCGCCTTCAGGTTCGCGCGCGATTGCAGCGGGTAGGAACTTTGACATCAGCGTACCTTCAAACAAAAGGCTTGACTGGACCGAGAAATGTGCGTTCATTGCATCCACCCGTAAACCGACGACACCAAACCCAGTTTCCATTAATGGACACGTTATCACCTATGTAAACATCCATCGATTCTTGGGTACAATAATCGACCCGAATCTTTCCTGAAGCCCTCATTGCACGTACCTGAAGAAAAAGAACGGTTGTCGATTGGCCAGGTACTGAGATCCATGTGCGCGAAAACATGAGGCACATCTGTACACCCCATGCATAATTTGCACAGAGCTATATTCCTAGGATATATACGCTACAGCTTTCGAGTGTTGTCCAGTATGCGCAAGTCAAATATTCGCTCATTGGAGAGCTTACGGTGCTAAGCATTGCGCACGTGTTTAGGACTTCCTCGCTTTGCGTCAACAGCTGCAACAATCGTGTTCGCCAAAGATCATACCAACCAAACATATGTTGCTGTTGATTGTCTCAGGGCGCATACCCGTCATCTTTCCCGCGTATCCGATCATCACTTGGCGCTCTTGCCATAGCATAGACCTTGTGCAACGTTTTCTTAAGTTATAATCACCCATACAGATTGTCTTCCCATATGATACATACCAGCAGCAAGGCCTTCATTACCCTTGTGATGTCTCCAACAGCCTCAGGTGCGCCTAAGTATTCCGGGTGTAAACAAGAAGGCGAATCACCCAAAAATAGCTCTGAAACAGATGACGCTGCTATTAATCAATGAGACATACGGGGACCGAATACACATCTATACCGATGGTTCGGTCTCACCTACCAGCTCTTCATGTGCCATTTTAATTCCGGCTACGAAAACCACAATGAAATTCAAACTGTCACACATGAGAACATCAACGGCGGCAGACCTTGCTACCCTGCGTGCAGCTGTCAAATACGTCCTGCAAGAGACACCTCAGAAATGGGTCATCTTTTGCGACTCTAAGGCAGCACTTCAAAGCCTGAATTTTGCCCTATATCATCGGAGAAATGAGCAACTGACATATGCAATAAGAGAAGACTACAACCAAGCTAGTGGCTACCTGCAGGTACCGGTATTGCTCGGAATGGTCTCGCCGACGAAGCCGCCCGGTCTGCCTATCTGGAAGCCCGACCAGTTCCAATCCCCTTATCCAGAACCGACGTTGCAGGAAAGCTTCATATCATGGCTAAAGCTACGACACAGAAATACTGGTCTTCTCCCAGCCTCCAAAAGTGCCATCTTCATGGGCTTGATCCATCTTTAAAGTGCCATGAAAAGTTTCCCGCTCTGAGGCGACAGTATTATGCCGCCTCTGGCTAGGGGTGGCATTTGAGAAGGCCTACTCGTTCCGCATCGCAATGAGGGATATTTCCATGTGCGACTCTTGTAGAACTATAGAAGCAATTGAACACATACTATGTATCCGTCCCCACTACGACGTAGAACGTTACGCTCTCCGGACATCATTGAACCAGCTGGACTCTAGACAATTTTCGGAAATGAAGGCCTTTGGACCATGGCCGTACGCATTGATGGCACGGAAAGCTACGAAAGCGTTGCTGAAGTACCTCAAGTCGACTGGTCTTGGAAACCATGTGTAGACTCGGTGCGAACCTTCAAATGTGGACGAAACTGTGCTCTTTCTATCTATCTCCTCTCTCTTCGTCCCCATGCCCCCTTCCCCCAGTGCAGGGTCATGGAGGCTAAGGAGGTTAAGGTCATGGAGTTTAAATTAGGGAGGTTAACCGGACATGCGTCTGGTTAACCTCCCTGCCTTTTCTCTCTTTTCTCTCTTTTTTCTCTCTTCCGCGTAATGCGGAAACAATGCTGTGCCGCTTACGCTTGGGCGTCGCATTCACGAATGCATATGCGTTTTTAATTGGAATGGCTGATAGCGCCGAGTGCAATGCCTGCGGTGTCGAAGAAAGTATAGACCATCTACTGTGCTACTGTCCATCATTTGAAAATGAAAGACAAGATCTCTGCACAGCTCTCAACCAGTTAGATAGAAAACCGTTCACCTTGAACAAAATCTTGGGACCATGGCCTCGCATATCGCAGCTACAAAAGGCCACAAAAGCGCTGCTGCGATATTTGAAAGATACAGGATTGAGTCAGCGTCTGTGATCCGGACTGAGTGACTGAACGATATCCCCGGTGGACTTTCTCTTCTTTCTTTAATCTTTCCGTCCCCGTTTCTCTTTCCCCAGTGTAGGGTAGCCAACCGGGCTCAGTCCTGGCTAACCTCCCTACCTTTCATTTATCATTTGCTCTCTCTCTCTATGTCTCTCTCTCTTTCTCTCTCTTTGAACTTCATCCCCCCGCTTCAAATGGCTTTGTCAGTTAGCAGATTATCATATTCAACAAAATAATGCATTATAAGTTCAAGAAATCGCAAAGAATATGCATGTGCGCAGAGTCTTTGAACAACCCTGGTTTTTCGCCTTTCGTTTTACTGCCTCTCTGATTTTCCCTTCCCTCAATGCGCTACAGCGCCCAAGAATTCACGACGGTAACCTTCAGACCACAGGTTGCGTGCCACGACGGGACCACCGCGTTCGCGTTGCTTGTAATACTAGGACGGTTCGCACGCTCAAAGCTAGCATGCTTCCATATGCGGGTAAAAAAGTCAGCCGAGAACCTTCGACAGAGACCCTTTTCAGCTGTCAAATAGTAAATATGCACGCAACCTCTAAATTCCAAGCTTTCTCAGAGACATGCACTGTTTTTCCCACGACGACAAATTCGGCGGCGGCAATGACCTCTGGTGCGCCTGCAGCAATGGGCCGTAGCGTGCATGCGGGCGAGCCGCGATTTCCCCGCCCACAATGCAAACTCCAGCTGTGGTCCTAGCCAGCGTATGCACACACAGACACGCTAGGCGCCGTTCGCGCTCTAAGGTATCTGCTGCGAGCGCGCGGCACGCCGCGACATAAGTGCGGGTCCGGGGAGGACTTTCTTTCTTTCTTTCTTTCTTACTTTCTTTCTTTCTTTCTTTCTTTCTTTCTTTCTTTCTTTCTTTTCTGAGGAAGGAGTGGGCTTCAAGTAGAAATGATGACAATAATTGTGAAGATGGTGTTGCTGGAGGTGGGGGTTGTGCTTGTTACGGGGATGATGATAACAATCACGTTGATTGCAGTGGGGTGGGGATGATATGCCGGTTTTGATAATGATGACGATGATACAGTTGTACCGGTGGTGGCGGGTATGATGTGGTGGTGATTGCGGTTCAATTATGTTTACGTTATTGGTATAACAGTGCTATTTCTTGCTCGCATTGTACACGTCATTTTTCTTTTATTGAGCTTAAGGTAGATGAAGACGACTTGACACTTTGGCGCCGTGGGCAACGGCTTCTGGCCGACGCCGTGGCTTTTGACCATGGGATTTAGCAATGCGAACTGCAGCGAGCCCAGCACCAGGAACGGGACGTGATCATTGGTCATGTAGGTTTTGGTACCATCGGATGATAACGTCGGAGGCCGGTCGCCAGATTTTTTGCCTTATGGGGCATATAAGGCTTTTTCCTTAATAGGAAGTCTTCCTCTGAAACATTTGCCTCGAACGGATGTTCTTGTACACAGCCACCGCATGTACCCGGGCATATACATAGTGTGCGTGTATGTCATGTATGTGCTATTGCACGTGTAGCATGACAGGCATGTGGCCAGGCTAACATCTGGAACTAGCATTGGTTAAGGAATGCCTATATCTCTCTCCTTCTTTTACGGAATTTGTTGGCTTATAAAAGCAAAGATGTGGCAGGGGTATAGGGGCAGCGGTAAAGGGAAGTGGCTAGAGTTTTGTGGGTAAACTAAGCTATGCAGTACAATACAAACCGATGATACCATCAGACTCATTTAAATGCGTCCCTGTTCGGATCATTTGGAAATCATCCCTAGGCCGGCGTGTTAGTCCTTGAGCTATGCTTTTTCATATTATGCTTGAGACGTTTGAAAAGAAGGTCCTGTAGTGATAGATATACATGGAAGGGGTTTCAAGCATCAAGCTAGACCGAACGACAAAGTATTCCTCGAGAGATGAAGATAAGTTTGTTTCATTTAACGTTAGTATCATCACTGCTGATTCAAAATAAGAGCCCACGTGTCGTGGACCCTCAGTAGATGTGACCTGCATCCGCAGACGGAGGTAGCTTGAGGTTCGTTTTGGAGGGGACTGATAGCCTACGGGGTACACATTTCCGTAGAATATATGCGCTATTTTAGAATGCCTGTTGCAGTGCTTGCACTTCGATTGGGGGATCTGTTACCACAACCGCGTATAAAATTATTATTGGTTAACGTTTGGAAAATACTCGTGTGCTCTTTACGTCCTCTCGCTCAAAAACCCACCAATTTGTTTAGTAATCATATCTTTCCGTTCTATCTGCGCGGGCAGCTCTAAAAGCCGGCCGAAGGTGGCGGGGCCTCGTTTCTTCGTCGGCCGGACGGGGAGAGCCTGCAGCCGGTGAGCCTACCTACACCCCCCCCCCTCCCTTACGCCCCCCTTTCCACCCGCCTTTAACTTCTGTGCCGCCGCCCGAATGTGGGTCGGCCCGCAGCGTCGTCTCCCCGTCATCCATGCCTCGCGGCCGGTATGTGGAGTCTACGCCGCCACCGTCGCCGCGAACGCCCCGACAGTGTTGTGCTAGAGGTTCCTTACTGCGGTTTCCCGGTGCAACGGCAATGGTGGCGGGAGAGGACCAGTCGTTCGAAGAGGTTTGGCTTCGCCGCATTGAAGCCCGCTAATGCCCAAACCTCGTTCGCCCCTAGGGATACGTGCCCGGGGACTTGACAACGAACGCGAAACAAAATAAAGTAGAAATCGCAACTCAGAATTTCTGCACCACGCGCCGCAACTGAGCCCTCCCACAGTGCGCTCTTGGTTGCGCAATTGAAGCCTTGGATTACAAATATCGAAACCTCGTTCATATGTAAACACATCGCTGCGATATCGAACGAATTGTCCTGCCTGGCGTTAGCAAAATGTTTGTTTTGCACCCGAAGTTTTTTTGGGGCTTAAAGCTTACCAACCCATAGTCATTTGTATCTTTCCCTTCGATGCACGCGAGGGCCGCCGCAAAGACATACGACCCGCGAGCCTGGGACGGACGGCACTGTCATGAACGTAGAAACACGTATGTATTAATATGAGTTGTTGAACCTACTTAAGTGAGTCTGACGCATTCAATGGTGAAATAAGTGCGTAAAACTAAATCTCTAATGTCAGATATGCTCACTGCTTCTTAGTCAAGGAGTGAACATGTCGCATTAGATCGCCGGAATGAAGGAAACCAATAGCTATACCTCTATATATCTATATATGAAGGTAAATAACATCTATGCGACTAGCAGTTAGAAGCATCATCATCATCATCATCATTTCATCAATTTAAGACCACCGCATAACAAGGGATGCTCCCGTTGATCTCAAATTTTCTAATCTAATGAAACCTCCTAATCATCTGCGGCCGCCGAGAGCATTATCCTTCTCTAGGTAGTGATCTTGGCATTTTAATCAACCACCGATTATCTGTTCGCCTGCTCACTGCATAACCAACCCAGCTCTACTTCTTCCTCATGTTAACAGCTAGAATATCCGCTGTAGTCGTTATCTTTCTAACTCATGCTACTTTAGAGCCCACGCAGTTAATTCCTTGTGTCACTGCAGATCATATATAGCCATAACTAGGCGATAACCAAGTTGCTTAGTTCCAGATAGAGCGCTGTTAAAATTAAATGCTGGAGTTTTAGGTGCCAAAATAACCATCTGATTTTGAGGCATGCCGTAGCGGGGGCTACAAATTGATTTGGCCACCTGCGCTCTAAAAAGAAAAAAACTTCACTATTTGGGGCGTATCTTTGTCCTACTGCAATCTTGGTCCTACTACTACTCCTACGTCGTAGCCGAAAGAGTGCGTCATGTTCCCATGACGAGCCCCGACTCCCCCTCCCCTTTTTTTGTTTTTTTTTTCTACGTTTTTGTTCAGCTGCGCACTTATAGGGGCGGCATTTCGCGTTCCGCGTTGGACGATTTTCCGAAGTCATGGTCAGTGACGTCTTAGGGAGTGCGTTTTACGTAGAGGCATTTGCGCGTGTGACCTTGGCTCTCTGGCTGGGACGCGCCTCCCTCGAGAGGGGGCTCGCAGCGTTTGGTTTGAAATCTCTGCTGTCTTCGGCACACGCAGCGGTATAATACTTTGCAGGCAAGCTCGTCAGCGCCTGGATTATGTGCTGCGCTTGTCTGTTTCAAATAGCCAAACCTTGTAGAGACCCATTAACGTGCACCCAATGCACAATACATGGCCGTTTTTGCATTTTGCCTCCATATAAATGCGTCTTCCGTAGCCGGGATTTGATCCCACTGCATCTTACTTAGAAGAGCAACGTCTTAACACTAGGCCGCCCGGCGGGTTTTGAACGGAGTTATCGTTATACCTCCATTGAGCATCTCGGCGACGTCTACAGATGCTTATAGTGCTGCAAGTGCTACTGTGCTGTGTGGTGACAGTATGCGGTGACAGTGACCGACTGTGATTGTATGTCTATGCTCCTTTCTTTCTTTATCTCTACTTTGCTATCACTTTACCTCCCCCTCCCCTCTCTCCCCAGCGTAGGGTAGCAAACCAGATCTTCCCATCTGGTTAATCTCCCGAAGTTTCCCCTTTCCTCTGTCTCTCTCTCTCTCTCAGCGACGTCTAGCGTGACTTTTCAATGCAGGTCTGTAGTTGTGGACAGTCACCTTCCTCTTCTTCCTGTTGGCCTGGTATAGTGTGGTGTAAATCGATTAGTCTGCTGGTCGTCAGGCCAGTTCAAATACTGCAGAGTTGTACCGTGGCTACCCGACCTTATACAACACGAATACGGCCATTTTCACAGACGTCACCTTGTTCAGCATTTCTCTCTCTTAGCCATTCCACCTTGGCAGAGTACGTTGCATCTTCGTAGCCTGAACATCAGACATAAAAGCCGGTTATTTGCTCTAGTTTCAGTAGCAAGAAAGAGTAGCTATTAGGCCACATGCTGCACTGGCAACACTTTGGTCATTTCATCCATGTTGAAACAACATGAGCCTTCAACAGCCATGACCAAGCAGGAAACATCATCGCCCATGACAAGCCTCGTCTGTTTTCACATTATGATGCAGACAGAGCTTCTTTTTTCTGTGATTGGCTTCCTGCTGTAGCCTTCTTTTTTTCTTTTTATTGTCTGTTAGAGATCAAACAAAATCCAAGAAACTAAATTGGTAGGGGTCACGTTTGGAAAACATCAGTCATTGTTCGGTTGGCGCGCACTATTAAAATTCGTTCAAGATAGTTAATTATCCGACGGTTGGCAATCATTCCTCTTTATACTTGAGTGTCTTTTACTCTTACCCATAGTTTCTGATCTCGTGCACTTGATTTGCAGAGGAGAAGCGACCACTTTCGATACCGGTAGCGCCTTCCTTTCTTCGAACGGTTATGTTTCATTCTATCGCCATCGTCATATCATAATTACGATCATTTCGGCTTTGGCACACAGTACTGTATAAACAGCTGTTCGTGAATAAGCTTCATCAAAAGACATGATTATGATCATTACTTTTTCTGGACGTCTGGTCGCAAGCGGGGCACGGCTGAACAGCTCTGGTACGGATCTAGCGTGGCATCAACAGCTGTTTGCTGCAATAGAAATTGCCGCAGGCACTGTAGTACGTAGCGCCTTGCAGAGCAAAGTACACTGTTCAGCTGCACATCCTCGAGTCCAGTGAATGTGCTGCCCGGCATAGCATGAGGCCCTTCCTGCTAACGCACCGGTACGTTGTTGTTATCACCTTCATAAAATTTCATCCCTAAAATTAAACAATGGTTACTTTCATCTAAAGCTAACTCAGAAACACGCGGCATTTTCGTTTCGTTTGTGCTCCCAGCGCATTCCACCGACTAAACCCACGTTCCTAAAAGTGTCAATGACACCTCGCGGAGGGCGTGGGCTTCCCGTGCATCGCGAGCGTTTCTCCGTTAACCTTGTTATGCAAAGCCGGCCACGTCTTCTTTCTCTGGACCACCTGGCGGCTCTTCCGCGCCAAAATGTTGCGTGCCCGCTCCGCTCAGCGCCTGTCGTGTATGTGTGTGCGTGAGGGCTCGCAGCACCTCGAGGCATCATCGGGTTTCGCAACAACGCGGCGCGCATCGCTCTCAAACTCTCGCCTTCTCGAGAGCGGCTTCTCACGTGCTGTGGCGGCGATTAATTTGTATATAATGTCCGTAGCAGCAGCGGCAGCAGAAGTAACAGGGCGTAGGCGTTAGAAAAGGAACGGTGCGCACCGAACGGAGCAAGAAACAACGGCGGGTGGTTCGTTGCTGCTGCAGTGGGGAGAGGCTTCTTCTCCCACTGGGCACGCCATACCATGCGCCCTCGGTTTTGCACGCGCGTCGGGGCATTAAGCAGGGGAGTCACGCGAGCCGCTGCTGCTTCTCCTCTGCAACCGCTGCAACGGCGGCCAGCGCACAGGTGCCTAGGTATGCGGTGAAGTGCAACGCGCAGCCACACCACCAACCCTGTGAACTGGGCATCGAGGGCTCCCGGCGGCGGCGACGGCGTCCGCCCCTGAAAGCAGGCGTTGCGTGAAATCGGGTGTGAGCCGGCCCAGAGGCTGCCGCGGGGGCTGCGTGCTGGACGGAGCGCGTAATGGGATAGCTGGCATGTTTGGATGCCGCGCGAGGAGAGAAGGGGGGGGGGGGGGGATGCACCGAATTCGCCTTCGGCATCCGCGGGCGCACCGATGGGCTAACGACTGCGTCCGTTTGCTGCGCCGGCGATATCAGCGCGAGCGAGTGTCCGCTCCCGCATCGTCGCGCTGTAGCGTACGTGCAGTCTTTATCGAAAATACCTGGGCCACTTAGGGCATGGTCGACGGAGCAGATATCCGACAACCCCTGAGGGCTTCTCTAGAACTTGCTGCATGTGCTACGAATTGTGGAAAAGTGAGGAAGAGTGTTTCAGTCGCCATGTGTGTGTTGTCCAACATAGAAATGCAAGGACGCACGCTTTGGAAACGTGACCTCCTTGAACCAGCCCATGGCCTGCTAAATATGCGTGGTGGAAGATAAAGATGCAATAAACAGTTCTTTTTTATATATATACCGGCACTAGAGTGCGAATTTTCAGCTTTGGACATGTCGTGCTGAATACGCTAGATTTTGTCACATCGTTGAAGCCTCAGAGCACTGTATACAGTCACTATTAAAGAAGTCGATTACCTGGGAATACTCTGCGCTGATGCCTTCTTTCCACCAAAAATGTGGTTCGCGAGTCCGCCATGCAGTTACGTAGTCTGCGGGGAGGGATCGCTTCCATGGTCCCACCCAAGGCAGCCGTTTCCAAAGCACGGCACCTCCATCCCCTCCATCTGACCTTCGTATGCTCATCAATCGAAATGCAGACGCATCCAACACGTTAACTGCCGCCGTGGCTTAGTGGCTATGATGTTGTACGGTTGAGCTCGAGGTCATGGGTTGGATTCAGGTCGCGGAGGCCCCGTTTCTATTGCAAGCCCCATGTGGTCAAAATTAATACGGAGTCTCCCGCCAGGTCTTACCTTACAGTTAGATTAACGAGAAGAAAGTGGGTTAACCGAGGGGCCCGATTTTTATTAGTCATATCACTTGTTTGTTGGCTTCTTCTGTTGTTGGCTGTCTGTTGGCATTTGTTTGTTGGATATTAGTCATATCATGTTTGTTGGCTTCTTATGATCTTACAGTTTGATTGTATTGTTGGCACGTAGAACCCCAGAATCAGATTTATTTTCAAACACATTGTATTTGAAACAAAACCACCCGGCTCCTAGAAAAGAAAAATGAAAGCACAACCAGCGACAACCATAACGTGCAATTTATGCGTGGGTGTGTGCGACGGGGACGAAGTGTAGAAGGCAGGCCGTCAGCGCTTGCTGAAAATGTCGGTCAAATGTACAGAACGCTTGAGTGTACGAGCACCCGCGCGCGTACTTTCGCACCCCAGACTTTTGAGGAAGAGGACCGAGGAAACACCTGAGGTCAGGCGCGCTCAATTCGAGCTGAATAACAACTGCGGGAGCGGTATGCCTCCGCGAAAGTTCACTAAGGTTAGTAGGTGCGACATTTTTTTTTCTTCGTGAGTTGAGAAAACGAACGCCAGCCAACAGTGAGAACCTGAATGGCGTACGTTTGAAGAGGGCTTGTGACAAGAAGCGTAGGGGGAAAGTTCTCATTCTTCCGGAGGGAAGAGGAAAGCATCTTTCCCAGCACGATGTGTGTATATATATATATATATATATATATTTATTTATTTATTTATTTATTTATTTATTTATTTATTTATTTATTTGCGTCCTTCCTCTTGTTGCCATTTGCAGATCCCTAAGCAAGGATCATGTTTACCTCATGCTCATTAGAGAAAGACATGGCGACTGAGACGAAATAAAATGCACCTTGAACCTTTGCACTGACGTTGTCAATTCGATATGGACTCGAGCCCTGGCGCCTGCCCGTAGTCGGCGCCTATGACAAGCAGAGTTTCAATGACCTCTCTCCAGGATGTCCAGCACTTCGTAAAGGCGAGTGAGTAGGAACAGAAGCAGGGCGTCGCTTTGTATTCATTCTGCAACGTGAAGCGTGTAAACGGTAATTTAGAAAAGGCACAAAACCGAACAAGCGTGATTTTCTTGAACCACGTCGTTCCCGGTGCGGCACACGCGGTAGAGCGCGTCCACGTGTGGCGTCGCGCCGCACCGAATGCGCATGCGTGGCCGCCTAAGAATGTCAGTCTGTCCGTGTAAAGTCGCCAGGTTCATAAAGCTGCAACGAAGGTCGCTCGTGTCTTCATTTCGTATCTCTAAATTGCGAAAATCTCACTCAAAACATCCCTAAAACATCGAACCGGCTGGCCGGACGGGTCTTACACGAAACGACATTGTTTTACGGCTCGCGACAAAAAAATCCAGCATGGCACACGTGCATGCGGTTGAAGGCGCCCGCCCGAGGCGCCGTGCAAAGAGGAGCACTACGGGAAACGAAGAACAAGAAATACCGCTGCACATAAGCGAAAGATCAAAAGGGGAGCAAGTTCGCCCAGCGAGGGCGATGTACTACCGAAACGACGTTAACAAAAAAATAAAATAAAAGAAAGCAAGAAATCGCAAAGCGGCTTATCAGCAGACCGAACTCGCGCGCGTTCTCTGATGCGTTTCGAGCGGCATGCCGCGCGCTGTCTCGCGACTCTTCGCCTTGCCGTGCCCTGCGGCTGCTCCCCCTTCCATGGCGGGCGAAGGCAGCGGCGAACCGTTTAAACGGTGTACGGCCGAAACTGGCGCCCAGCAGCAGCAGCAGCAACAGCAGTGGCGAGTAAAAGAAGGCGGCAGCGTCGAGAGCGGTGCAGATCGGCAGCACGCGCCGGCTCGTGCACTGCCGTGAAGCTGCAAAGCGCCCATCGCGAGACCCGGAGAAAGAGAAGGGGCCCACGCTGTTCTGCAGCGTAACTGAATCGTCCCGAAGAAGGCCTCCACATAACCGATATTCTAGTTTCCAGTCTCTTTCTGCAACTCTCCCCCCTCCCTTCCTCTAGACTCACCCCCCCCCCCCGCTCTTCAGCTTTTTCTTCTGTATTTCTTAATCTTCGTTTTCTTACTTGGCTTTCTTCGCTCACAGCAGCCACGTCACTGATTGTTCTTTCAGCCTCTTGCGGCCGTATACTATATACCTCCGCGAGCAGCGTTAAAAAAGAAGAAAGAAACAAAGGAAGGAGTTCTGGGAGCAGTGCCGGCGCTTACACCGCGATGCTAGCTGCGTGCCGGCACTGTTTGTTTTCCTGAGCGTCGCCGTTTTCTTCGTGCTCTTTCTCGGCGCCGGCCTCTCCGTGTCTTCAGAACAAAACGACGACCGGACCTGCTGCACTGCTGCGCGGTGCAGGTGAATGGGCGGTGCAGTGCTGGAATTGAAAAGGCGCCTCTTAGCGGCGGAACGTGCGAAGGAGTTCGCGGGAAAAAAGCAAGATCCGCAACAGTGTTCGAGGAACTGGGCCGCCGTAGTATACGTGTAACGCGGTCGAAATGGAGTAACGCTGCGTGCGACAATAGGAACAGCAAGACAAAAACAACATCGACACAATATGTGGCTGCATACTTGCGATCCTCGTGGCACTCGATGCGCGATCAATTGGCTACAAGCAGGATTACGAGTAATCTCCAACTTACAATGGAGTTGTGCGGGAAAACTTTGCTAACGTCGGCCCAATTGGAGCTGCTTGTCCCGCGCTGAGAAACCTGACGCACTATAGGTGGCTGCGGCATTCCGCTTAGTGGGCACGAGGTAGCGGTTTAGATTTAAGACCGTGCTAGTCTCGTTGCTGTGGTGCCGCGCAATGCGAGAAGACGATGTTGCTGAAAAATTGACGTATACGTGGAAATAGTCTCCAGGGAGTCATCCGCTACAGCGATCTATGGCGGTGACTCAGTGGCTATGGCGATATGCTGCCCAGCGCGAGGTCGATGGTTCGAGTTCCGACAGAAGTGACCGCATACCGTTGGGGAGTGGAACGCGTAGATACTCATGTTTCGCGCTTTTCGGCCACCTTAAGAACGCGGGGTGACCAAAATTAATCCGGAGGCCCCAATTAAGCTTTCTCCTAATGTAATTTGTGATAGAAGCACTTTCAGTCTTTCTGTTTGTCTTCTTGTTGCCTTCTGTTAAGACGCCCTAACTTTACCCTATAGCTGGAGCCAGCCTACCTTTGATACGCAGTGTTGGACTAAGCGAGGATGAGCAGCCGTCATCCCCCATGATGCCAAACTCACTTACGCGACGCATAAAATATTTAAAGCTAAAAAGAAAGCAACAGAATATCATGCGCTACTTTTGTAAAGTTCTTTTGTAGATCCTATGTTGCTTTCAGACGTTAAACCCATAAGAACTTTCATGCTCGATTTGGATGGTCACATAAAAAAATATAGTCAATAATACTGCAAGCAAATGCTAAAATATGTAATTATCATCAAAGTAGGTCTGATGAAAACAAATACAAACAGAGAGAGAGAAAAAAAAAATATATATATATATAGTGTGTGTGTGAGAGAGAGGGGGGAGAGGGAGAGAGAGGGAGAGAAATGAAAAAAGAGATGAAAAAGGCAAGGAGGTTAACCAGAAGATAGATATCCAGTTTGCTACCCTGCACTAGGGAAGGGGTAAGGGGAGACAGGAAGATCTTTAAAAAAATTCCTCACAAGCGAAAAAAAAACAAGAAACAAACAAACAAAAATATAACATAGTAGATACGATACCCCGAGCAGCGTAGCTAAGAGAAGAATCAATGAATCTGCGAAATGCAGCTTGAGTTGCCCTGTGCTCAAATGAACAACTCCAAACAGTAGTGTATTAGGGACAGTCGACGAGAGCCCAAGATGCCCGAGTAAAATAATGCGCAAGGTGGTAACATGGCGGCAAGAAAGACGATAATGATGAATTGCTTCTTCTTTGTTGTAAAAGAAGCTACGGTTTCAGATTGAGAAGCCGGGCCGCTAAAAGATGATGATATATGATTACAATTACACTGCGGAAGTTTGTCAGTGTCACCTCACTTTAACGAGGAAGACATGCATTGATCCGCGTGTCATGGAAATTATAGATATTGGAAACAAACCTAAAACATTGAACAGACGTTGATATCACAGTGGTTCTTGTCATCATCCCTGTCGAAAGTTGGCGATATGACTTCATTAATACAATGGTACGAACCTTTTAATGGCCTATACAAAAGCACATAGCCTTTTACACAGCATGCACCAATGATTACCGATTTTCTCTATTCGTTGCAACTTTGGCTGTCCGGTAGTCGAATGTGCCACATAGTGCCCTGCTCGTTCATGAAACATGCATGATACTATTGTCACATGGTATTTCTAGGCCAGCTTACGAGAGGACATCATACGAAAGACATTCGGGCACGACTCTAGGAGATAGTATCTGTCGCTGGCTCCTGTATTTCTTTTGTATTAGATGCGCTCTGGTTAGCTAGCCTAGAAACATCTGGTGGAATTATTCTCCCACCATACGCAGCATCGACTCGATGTTCAAAGAAAAAAAATTATATGGCGTAATAGTTCCGCGGAAACCCGCAAGGTGGGGTAAGTAATTAATAAAGGGAAAATGAGACATCCACCCAATCGTAGCAGTCGCTACAAAGGAAACCAATACGGGTTCCTCGAAAGAAAAGCCTTGCCATCGAAGAAAAATTCGTCCTGGTCTGGGACACTCTAGCTAATGTCTGCGTCCCTGACCAGGACGAATTTTTCTTCGATGGCAAGGCTTTTCTTTCGAGGAACCCGTATTGGTTTCCTTTGTAGCGACTGCTACGATTGGGTGGATGTCCATTTCATTTTCCCTTTATATATAGTTCGCGTCACTCACACGCCTTAAGACTTCATATGGTCCACTGTACTTGTTCAAGAGTTTGTCGCCGAGGCCTCGCGGTCCGACTGAAGTTCAGACCTAAACTTGGTCACAAGGTTGGTAGCTAACTTGCCGGCGGCGAAGATTGTATACCGTTGCGCATCTGCGCGCTGCTGCTGTCCTGTGTGCACGCGGGGCAGTTGTCGCGTTTCCTCGGCGCACTGACCGTTACTCGTCGGTGTCAGGAGTAAGCTGGTCGAACCGGTCGGCGCTGTCACAGGGAATCATGGAGTCTAGCATCATTCGAACATCTCGACCATGAACGAGATGAAACGGCTTAAGGCATGTAATTTTCTGCGTGGCAGTGCTGTACGCAAAGGTTACGCATGTACGGTAAGGTTTCGTCTAAGGTTTTGCTCTGCGCATCCACATACACAGAGATCATGTCTGCCAACGTTTCGTTTAGTCTTTCCGTCAAGCCGTTAGTCTGCGGCTGGTATGCAACATTCTTTCGGTGGCTTGTGCAGCGCAGTTTAAGATGTCGTCCATGAGCTTTGCTGTAAGCGCTGTCCCTCGGTCAGCGATGACGAATGACGAGGCGCCGTGCCGAAGCACAATGTGGTGCAAAAAAAAAAAAGCTGAGCAACTTCTGATGCTATTCCGCGCGGTAGTGCTTTCGTCTCGGTAGAACGAGTCGACTAATCAGCACCGACAATGATTGCCTTGTTTCCGAAGGAAGCCAATAAAAACAGTCCAACAAGGTCCCTTCGCACTTGGTCCATTTCCACTTAGTCCCATGGGTTGGATTAGGCCTGCTGGTTTCAAGAGTGGGGATTTCCGTCGCTGACATTCGCGGCAGCCTTTGTCATAACGCTTGACGCAGGCACTAAGTCTAGGCCAGTAGTAAAGTTGACGCACTGTAGCTAATCTCGTCTAGTAGCCCATTTGCCCGGATGTAGGTTCGTCGTGGTGATGTGAGAACGTGAGCTCGTGCTTGCTTAGGAATGAAAGACTTTCCTTAAAGTGCAATGAGCCTTGCTCAGAGATAGAAAAAGAGGGGGGAATGAAAAGCAAGTAAGTCAACCAGACGGGTGCTTGCTATCAAAAAGAGAAGGGTAGCAGAGGCGTAAATAGAATGAGCGGTAATCACACAACCTGCAGACATTTTTGTTGGAATTAATACACGCAGAATAGCTAGTTCATTGCAGTGCGCTTTGAGGAAAACTTATAATCCAGTTATGATCCAAAACAAGCTAAGCACACGGGCTTGTTTGACTTATACGGTACAAGTAAACAGGCCTAACACCTGAAAGTAAACCAGGCCTCAGAACGTGAGTGTGTAATCAGTAGTTGGGGTGAGTAAGCGTCGCGAGAAGAGGCAGTACGCGCTGACGTAATTGCCACCATCGTATCGTTTGCGTGTAGCACAATGAATATCTGGGAGTTACACCAGCCGACAACATGGCGCCCCCCCCCCCCTCCTCCACTCGTCCTGACGCCAAGTGAATACTCCATACTACCTCAGGGCCGTGAAACGCCAGTAACAAAGTTCGATTCATTTTCGTTTCCTGAAAGGAAAGTTTCCCGACATGCGCCCTGAGCACCGCTCTCCGGAGCGGTCTTCAAGGTCTCACGCCTACAGGCAGAGAGAACGGGCCGGAGTTTCCAGAGGACGCGCCAGCCTTAACACAACCGCACGTGCGTGAAGAATCCAACGGGCCCAGACGCTTTCTCCCCAGAGCGTCGCAAGCGCATGTAGAAAGCGTCCTTCGCTCTCGGGGGCGTGAAGCGTTTCCGCGCTGCATCCATGCACGAGCCGAACCATGACAAGAGATATCATAGCTCAGTTCTCTCCCGACCGCTTTGATATGTGCGGTGCGTCTCACCCTACCTCTGTTCGTTGACCCCGCGACGCGTATGAGAAGAAAACGAAAAAACGAGGGAAGCGCACAAATCCTCGGTGGCGCGACCCGTTTACCTTTGAACAGAGCCGCGGCGGCCCGCAGCTTGACGTTGGCGCGTGCTCCCAGAAGAACTCGGTTGCACTGTAGAAAGGAATAAGAAGCGGGTTTTTTTGCCCGCAGAGCCGAGAAAACCGGCCTCTCAAAGGCAATCCTTGTCGGCACTGCCGTTTTCAAGCTAGCGTTGCTCTGAAGCGTGAAAACCCGGCCCGAGTTCGCGCCGCCAAGGTACGTGAAGTTTGTGTGAAGGATGTGGCTGTGACTTTTGAGGAACCCAAAAAGGGCCCAAGTGTGCGGGTTTACTCAACCGTCCTGGGAATATATGCGCATGCGTCGCTTCGGTGACAGTCCCGAGGTAGCGGGAAAGTCGAACAGCGCTCTAGGTAACTTGATCACAGCCAAATGCGAAATATATGCCATACGGCATAGCCACGATGTTGAGAGCTTTTTTTCTCATTATATTGGCAGGTTTAGGCTATAGATAGAAATTATAATCATCATCATCAACTTGATTTATGTCTGCTTTCAGAACGAAGGCCTCTTCCATGCGACCTCCAATCACCACTGTGTTACGCCTGCTGATTCCATCATATGTGCGGAAGCTTCCTAATTTCGTCGCATCAACTAAACCTCCGCCATACTCGGAAGCCTTTTCTTTCGCACGGCACGCATTCCGTTACCAGTCTAATAGGCCACCGGGTCTCCGCTGTACACGCTATACAGCCTTCCCGGCTCTAATTCTTCTTCTAAATTTCAACTGGAATATGAGCTGCCCATGTTTGATTTCTAATCCACATCGTTATCACCCTACCTCTTGATGTTACGCCTATCACTTATCGCCCCCTTCGCTCATTGCATGGCGCTAAGTTTTCACCTCCTCCTCCCCTCTCTCGCCAGCGTAAGGTAGCAACCCGGATCTTCCCATCTGGTCAACCTCCCTGCCTTCTCTCTCTCTCTCTCTCTCTATCAAGCTTCTTTGTTGTTCATCATAGGTAAGTAGCGAAAAGACAACGCTCTAGTTACGAATGCTAACTCGATGGTACAATGTAAACACGATCGATAGCCGCGGTCGTTTGTCTCAAACCAGGTCGCACAATTGTCGCACGCTCTGGCGAATGTGTAAACGCAAAAGTGCGTTCCAGATTATTCGAATTATTGACTCACCAGTTTGTATAGATGCTACAAGCGTGTGCTGGTGCTCTGTGACTTACATGTAACATGAACTGTATACTGTCAGCGTCTTCAAGTGGAATGGAGGGCTCGAAAGGAAATATATATGATGCATTGCAAATATGGTGCCTACACATTGATTCATAGCCTCGGGAAGATTAGTCAACCTATTGAAAAGTTGGCGCCTTGCTGTAATTCAGCCTTGCAAGTTTCAGTTATAGGATAGGGATAACTTTAATAAAGTGGCGGCAAACGGTGGTTTAACGCGTCGTGACGCTGGCCAAGCGTCGGCCGGGGTTATACCCTACTCTGCACTAGCCCAGTTGGGCCCGTTTGTAGTGGGTCATGAGGCTTGTGCTTTTCGAGCGCACCCCGGGCCTGCTGGACGGCCCATAGTTGTGAGTACTTGTCTGCAGACTGCAGTGCACCTTGAAGTTCGGGCGGGCAAGTCCTTGAGGTAGCTGCCGTCGGGAACCTGGCACAGTCCCACATGATGTGCCATTGGTCCGCCGGACCAGCTGCACAAACACCGCACAGCCCATTCGGATAGAGCTCTGGGTGAAGCACGTGCAGCATCACGGGGGCGAGGAGTGACACGGTCTGTATTTGCCTTAGGATTACGGCCTCCTCTCGACTGAGTGCCGGGTGGAGAGGCGGCATTGTCCGTCGAGCTAAGCGGTAACACTCGGTTACTTCGGCATAACTGGTCAATCTGTCCTTGGTTTCGAACCACCACACGGAACGGTCACTCTCGGGGGCGCAGAAGGTAAGCGCTCGCGCCGCCGAATGGGCCGTCTCGTTGTGGTTCGGTGAGGATGCACACTCGCCGGCGTGCGCCGGGAACCGCTTCACACGGACGGTGCTGCCGCGGTCTTGAAGTTGGAGCTTGCCGATGATGGCGGCCGCCGGCGCGCATATTCGCCCCTTGGCAAAGTTGCGCACGGCGTTCCTCGAGTCGCTGAGCACGGTGCGACACTCGGCCTCGGCGATCGCCAGAGCGATGGCAACCTCCTCAGCGTGGTGTGTATATGGTGCGTGTAAGTCGCTCAGTGAAACCGGCTAAAGTGCTTTTCTTTTTTTTTTTCTTTAATGTTACTAAGGGTGTGAGAATATTCGATACTTTCGAATAACGAATCGAATAGTCACTGTTCGTAAACGCGAATATTGTTCGAATACTTTTCGAATGTTTTAAAGCGTCAACTGCGCCCAAACACACATAAAGTTGGAGCAGAAGTACGGTAAATTTTCGCCCTGGCGGGCTTAGTATAGACATAAAACATGAGTACTTGCGTAGTGGAGCAGGCTTCTTCACTTGGATAGCAATACCTTACAGGTTGTACAGGGATCATTCGCACTCTCTGAAGAGTCCTGTGCATGTGAAGAACTACTTGTTTGCTCCTAATGCCGGGTTTGTGCTTTTGACAAACAACGCTTCATAATGTACTGTGTAATGACAGAAACTTGCTAACGCTAAGAATACTGGTATGTGAACATCGCTTTATATTAATTGTTGTAACATCTTAGTTTTATTCCTTAAGGGCGCCTTTTTTTAGGGGCATTACATAAGCTATCCATGGCGTTACATTACGTTACATTACATTACATAAGCCATTCATTGTTAAAAAACTATTCAAAAGGTACTCTATATTCAATTCGATTCGATTCGCATGGGGCAATATTCGATTTGTGTTTGATCCGGTCTGAAAAATCACTATTCGCACACCCCTAAATGTTACAGAAGGCTCTTATTAAATGACGGAGGCCTCACTCATAATTTTTTTTCCCTCACTGTATCGGCTATCATTTTATTCTGTTGCAAGGGTGCATAGTGCAAAGTAGTAACAAGGCACGCATTTTTCACACATTCTTGGTTAAGTTTTGTCCTTTAAATCGCATTATTTTATATAGAATTCTCCCTGTACCACCTTCTGATAATCTGTACGGTGACCGTCTTTTCACAATAAAGCTTAGTTAGAAGTTAGCACTCGCCCCTGTCTATTATCGACCTGTTGTTATTGTTTCGCGATATACGGGCTTGCAACATAATAGAATGCCAAGTAGCACAACCTTCTTGGCCATCATTTCGTCCCCTGCAGAAAGCAAGTTTTGGCCAAAGAGAGACCATCATCTCTATTTGTCTTCTATATACTCAAAGCTGCAGAACACCTACGAAACTGACGCCATTGTCTCCCCAGGCTACATTTTAAGGAGCTTCTTTTAAAGCCAACTATTTTAAGCACTTGTCCGCAAAGTCACTGGCTTCCGACTATTCTTACAATCCAATTTTGCGTCAGTGAATCGGATGCACGCTATCTAAAGCACTATCATAGTTTGTGTTGGTGGGATGCGTATAAAAAAACTAGTTAATGCTCGCTTTGTCTTGTGACGGGAACTTCAAAAGATCCCAGGATAATATTGAGCCATGCATTATATGGCTTTTAACATGTTTCTAAGGAGCTGAAAAAATAAAGCAAATGGCGATAAGAGACGGGAGCCAGGTTCATTAATGGGGCGACCAGTAAAGAGCCATTTTCTGCCTTATATAGTTGCCGACTCGCCGTGGCGCAAGAATCTAAAGCGTACCAGAACAAGAAGGTGGCACGGTTGCTTAATTCCGGCTAGAAAATGGAACGGCCATACACATACAAGCGTTCCTGTGGGCCTTATTCTTGTTTCTTGCACAAGTAGCCCATCAGTTTCTCGAGAATGCTTAATTACAGCACTCGTACGGAGGGCAGGCAACGTGCAAAGATTCCTCAGTATTTTTTTTAATGTTTCTAATTTTCCTTCGTAAACAGTGTGACAACCTACGCGAAAGATTCAGCGGAGCATTTGAGAAAGAGGGAGAAAAGACTCCTTCTTAGTATACGAAGAACAATCCACTAGCTTGTGCAGAGGGACATTTATCAGCACTCGGGCTCCTGATACTCAATGAGAAACGCAAGCAAGACGCATAACGGCAACGAAGTTATCAAATCTGACTTTGACAGAAATCGCGAGGTCTCTTTACACTTTGCATTTTATTTACTCACGTAGGCTTAGTTTTCCGCGTATAAGCTTCGCAGTCCTTTCTATGCTTTGCCCAGGTTAGTGCTCGCACCCTCAGCACTTTCGTATTCGCACGAGAATTACGTCGCGAACACGTTAGGGTGCGTAAACACACCGGGCATTCGTCGGCATTCGACACAGACGCCAACGAAGCGGTGGTGGTGGTGGTGGTGGTGTTGTAGCAGGAGGGGTTAGCCTGGCATACATAGCCGGCAATTGTTCCGCCTGAGCCTGCTATGAGTGTCACTTTGTGTGTCACCAGGTGTCGAAGAGCCCCGTGTCTCGCATGAAGGCGATCAGCAGTCGTTGTGCCCTCTTCCTGATTGCCGCAGGCCCTCCGAAGAAAACGACGTCTTCAAAGGTCCTGTGCGAAAGACCATTTTTTTGCAGGCGGTCGACCATCACTTTCCTTTCTGTGTCGAACTGCGGGCATAGCCAAATGAAATGTTCGATTCGGCAATATCACCACAGAAGGCACAGGACGGGCAAGCGCATCGTCCAGTCTCGAATTACCAAGCCGGGGTGCACGCGAAGTCGGTTCGGATGCGGTACAACAGCGTTGCTTTTTCCCCAGTTAGTCCATGGATCACACAGGCTGAGTGCGGTCTGGTGGATCGCCTTGATGTGAATGCGGATTGCATCCTTAGGGCTCTCAAAAACCTTTGGCACTCTTACTTTTGGGACACATGTCAGTGCCAGGCGTGCAAGAGCGCCAGCTTTTTCATTTCCTTCAATTCCTACGTGGGATGGGATCCATTGAAATTTTACATTCAATTCCTTGCTCATTAAAGCTTTGATCAGTGCCAGAGATTGCCGTGTAAACGTGTCTCGAGGTAGGCCACGGTGTAATTGTTGTAACGATGATTTTGAGTCCGTCAGTACCACGACGTCACGTGCGGAATAATCGCGTCGTTTTCTCAAGGCTGCGGTAATGGCGCCACTTTCTACTGTTGTAGAGTAAACAAGGCGATCCAGGCGGCCAGACCATGACACATCAAGTGAGGGTATAAAGAATGCCGCTGTGAAGCTGTCGGCCTGTGCAAACACCAGCCTGTCTGTGTACACTTGTAGGTGGCTTTGAAACCATGTTCTCAAGTGTTCTAGCACGAGAAACTTTGCTTCGGCAGTTGAAATGGTGCGTTTCGCCAGTAGGTGGAGTACACCGAGGCTGCACGTAACGTCTGAAAAAGACCATGGCGGGTCGAGGCGACTCCGTTTAGGCCACTCCAATCCTAAAAATCGAAAGGTGTTCAGCGCCGCATGGAAATGGGAGCGAGTTCTTGCTCTTAGCCGCCGGAGAAGCGCCGCGCATATTGTTGCGTGTGCCGAGGTATGCGTGGCCGGCAGGAGGTCTGGACCCCACTTCACGCAGAGTCAGAGACGAGGAGAGCTTTCTCGGCGAAGAATTCTTTATACAGTATGTACAAGTTGGCGTGGATATCAGGAGAGAGCCCAACCGAGCAGCTCCAAGCTGCTTAAATAACACTTCCCGTCCCCAGATTCCCCAGACAGTCCCTAAAGACGAACAGTTTCGAGAGAGAGAGGGTCCGAGCAGCCTCCGTGGTCCCAACGCCGCTTTCAGTGGCCGGCGCCTCCGGGCACCGCGCTGCGCCGTCAGGCCAATCTGGCGGTCGGTCGGTATGGTGCGCTGGGCAAGTTCAATGGCCCGGCATACGACAAAGGGACCACTCTGCAAGGCAAGGTGTTGAAACATAGTCCTTGGGTGGTCACTAAAAGGGTTGCCCCTGGGCGCCGCCGCACAAAGGAGGGAGGGGGTGCATTGCTGCCCGCACGAGGAGGGGCCGAATAGCAGTCGGTGAGCCGGCGGCCGCTTCCGTAGTTGACGCCGTGCAGCCGCGAGGACACCCAAGCCGTGCACTTAGTCGTCATGTGCCCGAAGCGGGCACCATGTGGGGATGAAAGCTGCCTCCACGGTCGACACCCCACAGCACTGGCCTCGCGTCAGGCAAATCCCAAGGCACAAACATAACAGCTCCTCCGCCGACGGGGAAGATCTCGTACGGTGAGAAGTCTCAGCTGCTCGACGGAAGAGATCTGCTTCGCCTCCTGTCTCTTCATTTTCTCCTAAATCACGTAGAACGAAACCACTGGCTCGGCAGCGCAGGCCGTACTCCCCAAGCGACCAAGCTGACATCGACAGTGAAAACTCCTATACTTCGTTAACTTCTGGCAGTCACACAAGTGTTCTCGCTTCTTCAAAAGGCAAATAAACAAAGTATACAGTTGCAGCCAAAAGAAATTTAGTACAAGCCGGCAAGATAAACTAAAAGGCGCGGCTTAAACCATCAGCATTGGCATTAGCTGCTCCGTTTCAATAGCGCACGCTGAAATTCAGCTCCTGAAGTGCTAGACTCCACCTTAACAATCGGGGATTCTTGCCTGACATTTGAGCCAGCCACTTTAGCGGGCAATGATCAGTCACAAAGACAAATGTCGTTCCGTAAAGGTAGCAGGCTAGGTTTTGAGATTCCCAAACAAGGCATGCACCTTCTTTTTCCAATGAGCTATAGGCCTCCTCTCGTACCGTGAGCTTTCGGCTGGCGCATAACACTGGGTGCTCTTTACCATTGTCACCCTCCTGACACAACACAACCCCCAACCCACGATTGCCTTCATCGCACTGTACAATGGAGGGTCGGTCGTAGTTCGGTGCACGCAGCACGGGAGAAGCCGAGAGAGCCGCTTTGAGCCCCTGAAACATGTGCTCCTTGGCGTCATCCCAAATTACTCTTTCGAGAGCCGATTTTCTTAGAGAATCAGTCAGTGTAGCCGCTAGTTCTGAATATTGGTGAATGGGACAGATCTGATCTTTGGTTGTCGCATTCAGCTTCCGGTAATCAATGCAAGGTGGTGGGTCTTTGCCCGGGACCTCTACAGGAATGAGCGGAGAAGCATAAGCGCTCTCGCAAGGCTCGATTATTTGAAGTTCTAGCATCCGCTCCTTAATTAGAACCTCTCTCGTCACTTTTGCTAGCATGCTATCTAGCGAGCTAGAGCACGGGAGGACAAATAACCTGTCGACACATTCGACGTCCTTCATCAATGCGCTCTCGAACTTGGTTTGTCTGGTTGTTCTGCCTGATTGCCCAAGAGCCTTCACCTCTGTATTTTCTGCAATCTCTCTCTCATGCTTAACAGTCTCTCCCTCGCTGCTCACAGATATTGAAGGGTTCTCTGGCTTAATTTCGCACTCATCGCCGAGTGTATTGCTTACTTCCACGTCGGTATCCCGTTATTTCATTTCTAGCTTCGCAGCCAAGGCACGCGCTTTAGATGTCGTTAGAGCCGGAACGCTACCCTCTACCCAATCTTTACCCTGGTCCCTCAGTAAGCGATCGGTGCGGTTAGAGAACAAGTAAGTGCACTGCGGCGGCAGCTTGTTAGAAACAGCCGCCTCAGCACACACTTCACCGAACGGCCCGCTGAGCACCACATCAGCGACCGGAAGGCAGACACTCACGTCCTCTAACACAGGCTTTATCCAAGCGCATTTGCCATTGTGCTGCTCCTGCTTCACATAATCTGGGTGCACCAAGTCAATGGTTGCTCCACTGTCCCGCAACACGTTACAGTTTTTCCCATTCACCTGCAGTTTAGACAGGTGCGGTTTCAGCAGCTCATCATTAATCTGCGTGTCAGAAACGTACGCGAACACAACTTTTGGTTTGCGGCAGCCGACAGCTATGTGACCGGTTTCGTTGCAATTAAAGCACGTCACCGGCCTCCGTTCTTCGAACAAGCTCTTCTGTGAACGTTTCTCACGAATCTCTCTCTCTTGTTCCCCTACCGGCTGCTCGTGAACCTTCGGCTCCACTTCTTTCGCAGCATCCTTCCCATTACTGGGCTTAGCCGTACCCTTCCAGCCTCTCATTTCCACCGCACCGGCGATCGTAGCCTCCTCTTTAATTCCTCTGCGTGAGGCATACTGATCCGCCAGGTCAGCGGCTGACTGCACCGACTCGACACGATCCCTGTCTTGGATCCAAAGTTTCATTGCCTCTGGCATCTTTGAATAAAACTGCTCCAAGGCAAACACTTCTAACGCCTTTTCGAAGCTTCCAAAAGCTTTGGCGCCCTTTAACCACTCGGCCAAATTTACCTTTAACTCATAAGCAAACTCAGCAAAAGTCGCGCCCTGCCTTTTGTTCAGACTTCGAAATCTCTGCCTGAATGCCTCTGCTGACAAATGAAACCGCTTCAATAGGCTCTCTTTTACCTGATCATAGTCGTCAGAATCATCCGCAGGCAACCTCGCAAGCACATCTGCTGCCTCGCAGGGCAACAAACTAAGCAAGCGCCGCGCCCAAGTGCTGCGAACAAATTTTGACTTTTCGCAAGTTCTCTCGAAATTTACTAGATACAGGCCTATGTCTTGCCCAACCTTGAAGGGCTGCATAAGTTTATATAGATCATAGGGGTCATGTCTACCTGCTCCCTCTGATTCCGGAACCACACCTGTCTTTCTCAACTCGACTTCAAGTCGAAGTTTCTCTATCTGAAGCTCTGTTAGCTTCTGCTCGTCCGCCTTGCGCCTAAGGATTTCGTTCCACATTTCTACGATTTCCTCTTTCGCAAGATCCGTGCTCTCAATCGCTTCAATGATACTTGCTTTCGTCATTTGAAGTTGAACCTCAACGCCTAGCTCCTCGCAAAGGGATACGAGCTGAGTTCTAAGCAACCGTTTGAGATCCATCACGGAACACTGGTGTGACAATGCCTCGACCTCTACCCAGAAGTACCAAAACACACGCTTCTGCGGCAGGTCCCTACCAGCGACTAGGATTACACCTCTATCCAGTCAGCCTGGTCACTCAAAAGAGCAAAGCCAACACTCACCAGCCCTGAGCTCTGTCCGTCCCCGTGATCTCGGTGTGCTGTCGTCCGTCATACTTCAGGCTCGATCCCACCGCTCGCCATCCAGCTGTTGCGTGTGCCGAGGTATGCGTGGCCGGCAGGAGGTCTGGACCCCACTTCACGCAGAGTCAGAGACGAGGAGAGCTTTCTCGGCGAAGAATTCTTTATACAGTATGTACAAGTTGGCGTGGATATCAGGAGAGAGCCCAACCGAGCAGCTCCAAGCTGCTTAAATAACACTTCCCGTCCCCAGATTCCCCAGACAGTCCCTAAAGACGAACAGTTTCGAGAGAGAGAGGGTCCGAGCAGCCTCCGTGGTCCCAACGCCGCTTTCAGTGGCCGGCGCCTCCGGGCACCGCGCTGCGCCGTCAGGCCAATCTGGCGGTCGGTCGGTATGGTGCGCTGGGCAAGTTCAATGGCCCGGCATACGACAAAGGGACCACTCTGCAAGGCAAGGTGTTGAAACATAGTCCTTGGGTGGTCACTAAAAGGGTTGCCCCTGGGCGCCGCCGCACAAAGGAGGGAGGGGGTGCATTGCTGCCCGCACGAGGAGGGGCCGAATAGCAGTCGGTGAGCCGGCGGCCGCTTCCGTAGTTGACGCCGTGCAGCCGCGAGGACACCCAAGCCGTGCACTTAGTCGTCATGTGCCCGAAGCGGGCACCATGTGGGGATGAAAGCTGCCTCCACGGTCGACACCCCACAGCACTGGCCTCGCGTCAGGCAAATCCCAAGGCACAAACATAACAATATGGGGACTCGTCCAGCCTTAAAAAGCTGCGTCAGCAATGCCTGAGATGCCAAAAGGGCGAGTGGAAGAGACTTCGCTTCAGCACTAACCTACTTGCTTGAAGCCGCCTGAGAAACTCCCATCGGCACGTGAAGTCCCTTTCTGTGCACTGACTCCAAGTGCTCGAATTGGCTCGGTGATGGTGATATCAGCGGCAGCTGATAAAGAATGCGGCTTGTTATTGGTGCAGCGTTCAGTTTAAGCATAGGCATAGGATTGTTTCCCAACGTACACCTCCTGTGTGACCAAGTGCGCTGACTCTTTGCACTGATACAGCCACAACACTTTCAACTGCGAGTCTCCATAGTAGCTTGTTGTCGATGGTGATGCCCAGGAATCGAACACTAGTTTCATGGCGAATTGGGTGGCCTCTAATATTCAACGACAGGCGAGTTTACTTGCGCCTCACTCCCGACAAAAGCATTAAAGTAGATTTTTCCGCTGACAAAAATAGTCCAAGCGTCGGCAAGCGACGATTGAGGACGGAGATTGCACCCTAGGCTATCCGGGCCAAACGTTTGTGTTGCTATCCCGAGATACAAATGCAGATGTCTGCATAGATGGACATTTTAACAACAGTCCAACCTACCTTCAGTGCGTCTGGAAGGGTGACCATGGAAACGTTAAAAAGCAAGGGAGATAGGACACTTTCTTGTGGGACGCCGAGGAAGATGCGTCACTTTTCGCTCATTATATTTCTGAGCTTAACCTGAACATGTCGCTCTCTAAGAAATTCATGGACAAATCGAATAGCATTTCCAGAGACACCCGTGGCTTGGAGTCCGTTGATGATGCCGGTATGGAGCACAGTCGTATGCTTTGGCAACGTCCATAACGATGGCGAGTGTCGAAAGGCCGTCGACGCCAAGGTACTCGATGTAGCTTATTAAGTCCAAGACACTGTCCTGGACACTCAAACGTGGACGAAATCTGGTCATACACGATGGCAGTCCACTTCCTTGCTCAAGATATTAAGTTAACCTCGTATATATTAGTCTTTCCATCAAGTTAGATGCGCATGATGTTAGTGATGCTGGCTGAAATGGCAAGGTTTGCAGCATTCTTTCCAGACTTGAGCACTGGCACCCCCCATGCTGTCTTCCACGTTTCGGGGATCTTCTGAGCTCCAGACGCGATTAAATATTTCCAGAAGGGCTCGCCTTCGCTCG
Source organism: Dermacentor variabilis (assembly GCF_050947875.1). NCBI lineage: Eukaryota > Metazoa > Arthropoda > Arachnida > Ixodida > Ixodidae > Dermacentor > Dermacentor variabilis. The sequence goes on along the minus strand of NC_134571.1, from coordinate 47,090,560 downwards.
TATGGTAGATTTGTCAGCGTTTGATTGCTGATAAAATCGGGACCCATAGCAGAGCATGCTTTTAATCTGCGAAACGCCAAATCCAACTCACGAAAGGTGGATGGTGTATCCATCGCATGTAATGATTGAGATGACACAGGCTGCGCCATTCCTGCTGATCTGCCAGATGTGTATCTATCTGCAAAATCTTCTGCAAAGATTGGTAAATCATTTTCTTGCTTTAAAGCAAGTGCTTCGAATGGCTTGTGCAGGCGAATCTTTCCGGATAGGCTACTGATTGCTCTCCATATCCTTGTCATGGGAGTAAATGCTGACAAGCTCTCACAAAAAGCCGCCCATTGAACTCACCTTAATCCTTTTTTGTGCAGACCGATGACAACATCCTGTTATATTCAGTTTTCGCAGAATGAGAGAGAGAGAGAGAGAGAGAGAGAGAAATTGAACTTTAAGGAGCACCAGCAGTTTAGTCGACTGGGCTTCCTACGATGGGACGTCGAGGTCTTGCCTCTTCACCGCTTCGTAGGCCTGCTGGGTCGCCCAGTGTTGGTCGTCGAGATGGGAGCTGCGCAGGGGGGCGTGCCATCTCGACGAGAGGGTCACGGGATTAAGGTCTGGGTATTGATGCTTGCACTCCCATAGCATGTGGGGGAGTGTTGCTGATTGAGTTTTACAGACCTTGCACGTCTGGCTCGGGTAGATGTCGGGGTATATGGTGTGATAGCGTGTGAGGAAGGGGTATGTATTGGTCTGTAACAGGCGAAGAGTGGTTGCCCGTGCTTTGTTTAACTTGTGGTGAGGGGTGGGGAAGGTTCTTCTTCCGAGGTAAAATGACTTCACAAGGTCGATGTACCTTGTAAGATAGATGGTCGCGTCCTGCGGGTGCACCTGCATCGTATCCGGCCCAGTTGACTAGTCCTCGTGCTACGGAGTGTGTAACCTCGTTGAGGTTGGTGAGGTGCGGGTGGACAACGCCGACGTGTGCTGGGATCCAGACGAGGGTGATTTGATTTTCGCAGAGAGTTTTCGCAGAGAGATTTTTCTTTTTTTTTTCATTAGTTTCCGCTCCGCTCTCCTACGCGCTGCACAGTGATTCTTTAGTTTCAAGTCTGGAGTAGGGAAAGGACCTGGAAGTTTCAACACTGAAGTAGCCAGTCCGCAACATATCTGCGAACAGCTCACCACGAGACTCATCTAACGCTTCTCTGTATGTGTCCGAACGTGTCACAGCACAGAATTGTGGACTAGCAGCCTGAAATCTTATTGTGTTTGTGAAGATTGGGAAATGATCAGTGTCCATCTTGTCTGGGACCGTTGGCAATGATACAAAAAGGTCTGTAGGTCTATGGCCCTCCATGAATCTGGTGGCGTGAAGAAAGTGGGTTTGCCATCGTTCGCCACACATAAGTCAGCAGCATCCGCAGCAGTGACAAGTTCTTTGCCGCGCAAATCTACAGTCTTATCTCCCCAAGGCGAATGATATGCGTTAAGGTCCCTACAGATTATTCTAGGCGAGGGGCAACGATTGCAAAGTTCCTTTAGAAACGCCTCCATGGAGACCTTCCTTCGTGGATTTACATACACCGACACCACACTGAGCTTGCGGTTTCCTAGGCACACTTGCGCAGCGGCGCAAGTGTGCCTAGGAAACCTAGGCCTAAGTTTAACTTACAAGGAGGTAGAACAAAGGTCTTTAAACTAGCAAGGTGACGTGAGGTATTTCGTGCTTGATGTATATCACTGCACTGCCATTTGCAAATGGAGGTATACTCGGATTGCCGTGTCTAATGTACCCCGAGATTGTCCTTCCATTTGGGAGACCAGCCTTCGAGAGGGCTAGAATTGGTTTAGGGATGTGTCGAAGGAAAAGTCCAAATTCGCACAAACGCTGTAGAATGCCGACGCAATTCCATACTGCATTATTAAGGCCACTTCTGAATGACGGAATGGACCAGGTGGGCGAAAAAGTGCCAATATGTTATTAAGCGCACGCGGAAGTAGAGCGGAGTAACACTCACTCATGAGCTAGCACTGCTCCCAGCACATCCTTCGTTGAACTCGCAGGCATCTTCGCGACGTGTGAGCGTAGTGCCGTGAACAAAGCACGTATCACATGTTGGGAGTTTTCCTGCTTAGTGCTTCCAGGAAACTGGTACTTGAGGTTGATTCACTGCGGCTGCATAGGTGCGCTTTTCGGACTCTTTTGGAACGTGTTCTCCAGCGGCGTTGACCACTTGCGTTGGCTCAATAACTTCTTTTGATGGTGTGAGACGCGGGAGATTCGATGGGTAATTCCGGTTCCAAACCACTTAGTTGTGGCGCGCCGGACGTCTTCTCGTTCGATGGTGCGCTTGCATCCTTTGGGCCCAATACAAACATCTTATTCCTTCGCTGAGCGGCTGTCCTTGAAGGACATTGGCCGTAGCTAGCTGGGTGGTCGCCGCCACAGTTGGCACACAAAAGATTGTCTTTACTTGCACACGTCTTCAAGCCATGAAGCCCCTCACAGCGCTTACATCTCTGCTCCCCACGACAGTACTTAGCTACACGTCCGAAGCGCTGGCACTTAAAACAGCGGGGTGGTGTCTCCACGTAGTCGACAAGCTACTGTCTCGTAAAACCAAGGTTAATTTTCTCCGGGCACTGCGAATTTGAGCAAATGTGAGAACAACAGGTCAGTGCGCGTTGACTCCTATTCATATCACGAGATTTGAACCCGACGGATGAGGTAGGTGAGCAGCTCTTCATCCGAGTACTACTTTGGGACTCCCCTAGCAATGCACATGTTTTTCATATCACTATGTGGAACAAGGGCAGATATGGCTATGCCACCGATATTCTTGGTCTCTTGAAGGACGTTAGCTTGTCCTTCTGTCTCTATCCAAGAGCAACGCTCCCTGCGCTGTGAAATGACTCTTGACTGGGGCTCCACCGAGAATATGTATATATATATATATATATATATATATATATATATAGAGAGAGAGAGAGAGAGAGAGACAGGAATATAGGAAGGCAGGGACGTTAGACAGTCAAGGGTCTGGTTGGCTACCCTACACTGTAGAAAGGGAGAAGGGGAAGAGAGAGAAGGGGAGAGAAGGTGTACTCCACCGAGAATCGTTTCAATCTCAGAATATAGGACAATAGAGTTCACTTGCCTTAAATCATCTTTTTCTGACGCTGCAGTGATTAACACAGGATGCCCACCATCCTGTCTTTACGATGGCGCACGATTCGGAAGCCAGCCTTGTCCATATCTAGGTCTGAAAAGTTCGCCTCGTCGTGGTCTCCGATTATTTTTTACTTGTCCTCAGATTCCCCAGTGTCTTGTCGCTTGCAGTCAGGCGGGCTTATACAAACCAGCTGGCGTTTCTGTGTCACCCATTGTGAGGTCATAGCGGAGGGCTCGTCGGAGCCAGCTTAGTTCCTTCTAGCACCTTGCGAGGCGACGGGTGGCGCAGCATCCTTCGGTCTCCGGTACAGAAGGTATCTTTTCGAGTCGTCCGACGTGTTGAACAGTTCCGACCAGTAAGACGACCAGAAAATAACAATAAATACAGGCAGAGCTATCTAGATAGGCAGCAGCAGCTTCATCGTCTTCTCGCTCTCCCAAGGTGCCTTGTTGACAGCTTGCAGACAACGGCCGCGTTTGGTAGTGCGTTCAGACATTTCTGGCGTATTAATTACTGGTCCAGCTTTCAGTGTGGCAACAAGCTCCCGACAACTCGTCTGCGTTAGGGTCACACGTGCTGCTCTATCTCTCTTTCCGTAATTGGCCTCCCTCCCTATAACCTCATCTCACTCGCTATTTCCTCACTGATCTAGCCCTACGTATCTCGCTAAATCTGTGCATCCTCTCGGAAGTAGCGTGTTGCGCGGATACAAACAAGAAAGTCGCACTGCAAAAAAAGAAGCAATAAAGAAAAACAAAAGAAAGAAATATGCCACTTGGTTTTGCAGGCGTACATCGACGGCACTACGAGACCGAAGGGGCGCGTATTCAGCAGCGTTGCTTTCGTCTGCCGCACGCAGCAGACTACGTACGCATTCTATATTCCAGAGCCTATGTCAATCGGTCAAATTAGATGGTTGAGAAAAGATGGTCGAGTGGGGGGTGATGCGGGCTGGAGGGAGGGCGTTCCGAATGCCACAGCATGGAGCTTCACATCACCATGCACCTAACATTTTGGACGTCCCTGCTTTCCTTGTGTGTGTGTTCAAAAGGATAAGGCCTACATTGTCTGCAGGTTGAAGTCGGAATCTCAGCCTGAAGTGCTGGCTTCAGGCTGAGGCTTCACTGGTTTGCTACGGGTGATCACTAGGAGTGAACGGCAGCACTCGCAGATCTCAATTGCTCCCTGCATTCAAGTAAATAAGTAAACAAAATCACAATAATGGTGTCTGCAGAGAAGACTGGTATGTGTGCTGCAACACTTCTAGAATCATTTGGCCGCAATGTTCTCAAGAGTGCAAAAAGAGTTCATGGCCTCTGCTTTCGAAACTTAAAAAGCGTGAAGACTGTCATGGAAACCCCGTTATGTGGCTAACCAATAGATAGTTTTAGAAATAGCGCGCCCAAGTGGCTTCGCCTACCCGAAAATTCAAAACTACATTTTGTACGCCTTTTGGTTTCTTTTGTACTCTGCGTTCTTTTGTCCATCTGGCCGGTAGCCAGGCGTTGGGCCCCTTCCGGTGGCAGTTGCCAGCGTGCTCCTCACTTTCCCTTTCCTGTCTACCGTATATATGTTTGCAAAACAAATAATAATAATAATAATAATAATAATAATAATAATAATAATGATAATAATAATAATAATAATAATAATAATAACACTCCCCAAAAATTGGGTTTCCTATTTCTAAAACTGTTTATAGCACGGGTGCGCTTGCACAGGTATACGCTATCTATCGCTCACTTTTGGCTGCGTATACTTTCAACAATACCATTTATTGCGTGCTCGTCTTGTATTCCACGGCCGGCTATAACTCCCGTAGTACTGCAGGCTTTTAGAAGGACAAAACGCAAGAAGGGTTTATGCGAGCTTTATTTATGCGAGCTGCTTGCGTGGCGAAAAGGGAAAACACGGCGCTTCGACTAACCAAAGGGGTCAGCAACGAAAGTCGCAGGATTCTTTCGCCTCGCACGGCGCCAACTTGGCACCGCGCAGTGGACACAACCCGCGCAGGTCTCGACGCCGCGTTCCCTAGGAAGGAAGTCATCGCGCCCTTCTTGCAAGGACAATCCGAGGGTTGCCCTCGGCGCCGCAGCCGGCGATAATAGCGGCCGACGAAGGGCCTTCATAGCAGCCCCATTGTTAGTAGTGAGAAACAGTCGAGAAGGTGGGGAGGGGGGTGAGGGAGTTGCATGCGTTCAGGGCCTCCTTAGGCTTCAAATAAGTATAGCCCCATTTGGGAGCGCGCAAATTAGACGCTCTTGGCGAGTATAGCCAAGCCGAGCCACCTGCTCGAGCAGCCAGTTTCTGCGACGGGCCTTCATATTCAGCCACAAAGCTTCATTCTCTCCCTCTTTCTCTCTCTCTTTCTGCCAAGCGCGGCGCCGTAGCAGGGAGAGAGAGACTTCCCAGTCACCTCCGGTGCAAAGTTCGAAGCAGTTTGCTCATTAATAGCAGCTGCGGTCATGTTCCGAGCCCCTTGGCTTTGAAAAGCCTGTTTGTTTGCTTAACGAGAAACGTAGTGCTGCTATATACGACAATGAAGTGTGCGTTGCGCGCCTGGGGTTCTGCATCACCGAGCACGTGACGTCAGTTGTGTGTTGGCGTCAGGTGCACTGAGAGATGAGAGGATGCTGTGGAGTTGCGAATAGCAAAGGCGCGAACTTGCCAGGTTACAATTTTAGCCGGGATAGCTGTTGTGAGAACTGTCTAGGTGCATTCGCGTCATAGCCGTATACGCGCAATCACGTTCTCTAAAACGCCCGTAATTTACCGGTGCGCTCTCTGCACGTGCTTCCTTGCACAACACCATCGTTGCTGCTATAGTTCCCCGGGAGCTCTCGTCAAAATATTTCTTTCTCGGGTGGAGGAAATCTCTCTTCGGAGAATACGGGCTCGGCTAGCTCTTACACCTTCCGTCACGTGGGCCTGGGTTCGAACGCGTGAAGACTCGGCAAACCGTCCAAAGTGTGTTGCTCCGGCTTCTACAGCCTATATCCCCCCCTGTTGTTGCACTGCTCAAGAACGAGGGTTACTAAAAAAAGGATGCTAAAGGCTACCAGGCTTCCGGTTATAGGCGCTGGCTTATGGAAAGCAAGTTCGCTAAGCCAATGCTGAAATATGCGCATAAGGAGGGTCTCCGCGCTCTTGCTTAAATAAACGTCTGTGCAACAGGCGTAACTTCAGGAGAAGAGAGAGAAAGAAACGTTTATTATTCGAAACAGTGTCCTGAGCGAGCCTAGCCTCACGAAGAAAGAATTTAAGGAGTAAGAATTTTTTCTCCTTTGTGCATGCCACTTAGATGTATGTATGTATGTATGTATGTATGTATGTATGTATGTATGTATGTATGTATGTATGTATGTATGTATGTATGTATGTATGTATGCATGTATGTATATGTGTGTATGTATGTATGTATGTATGTATGTATGTATGTATGTATGTATGTATGTATGTATGTATGTATGTATGTATGTATGTATGTAATCAGGCACGTACCCAGGATTTTTTTTCGGGGGGGGGGCAAACCAAGGTAACTTCTATGCAAATGAGCGAGGGGGATGTATTTTACTAGTACAAATGTGGATAATGTCTACCATTCGCCATACAAACGCGTAAACCCACAAAATAGAAACGAAATAAGGTGTATATTACAGGTACGCCTGTGCGATACACCTGTCCTTTACTTGGCAAACAAGGCACTACGTCAAATGGACTTGCGCAGGAAAGAAGCGCAGGAAGAACCCTGCCAAGAAGAAGTAAAGAAGCCAAAGTGTAAAATAAAGTTTGCTTTACTAGAATAAAACTTTTAAAAAAACAGCAGTCGGCAATTAAGGCACGCAAACCGCACGGAGTTGTGTTATTTCGCCAGTCAATCACAGAAGCAAACAAAATCGTCGTCATACGGCCTTTTCTATATGGAGTCGTACTTGATACCTCCGGAGAATCTGCTATTCTTGAAAAGTCTTTTCGTTGGCGGAAGCAATGAGGTGTGCAACAGACATTGACAAATTGTATGGAGTCTGAGCAGTTCACTCTTCAAAAGTCTGCGGTGCCGTTCATTTCACTGCTGAACCCGTTTTAATCGTGAAACTTCACTGCCAACTGAAGTGAAACTTGACAATAAATAGTTGCAGCAAAACAAGCATGTTATTTCAGTTCAGTAAAGAAATAGGCTTTCGCCATGCCACTATAATAGGTGAGGCAAAAGGTATAAAATTACGCGCTAATAATATTATTTTTGTGGTTACCGCCTAATTTGAATAACAGGAAATGTTTGAAGTATGAATTGTTTGCAGCCTCGCGGAGGAACAGTGGCTGGCGGTTATGAGGGCGTGGGCGGGGATTCACTGCAGACTTAATTTGTACCCGACTATAGTAGCGTTTTTGAATTTGCTCTGGAAGAATTATAGAGAAATATATATCTGGGGAACAATCACAGTTCTTTTGGATCCCTCTTGTATGATCTACGAAGTGAAGTGCCACAAACGACTCGTATTGTTATTTGAGAAGTTACGTAACGATGCGTGGCTGCCATACCCGTATAACCGCGTAGGGCGCAGGACGCTGCAATTCTAGACGTACTACGCCCACCGCGGAAGGTTAGAAAAACACCTACATAAGTACAGCAGAGAAGTGTAGCCGTTAGGCGGCTCGAATGATAACTGTAGAAGCGTCCTACTGAATACACGGAACTGTTCTCCACTTCCCTTTTCTGTTCTACTTCTTTTTCAAATAAAAAGATGTTGATCCATAAATATTTTCATAAACAACGGTTAAATTTGACAATTTTCGTTTTCCCTTCCTCTTTCGCTGTTGCATTGACTGTCTCCCTTAGTACATCGCCTCATTTCTCAACTCCTTGCGACTCTTGCTTCCAGTTGGCAATTTTGCACGAAAACAGCTCTACAATTAGCGAAAATCCAGACGAGTTAACGGGTGACAGTCATATTTCCCACGATTTTAAGGGTTATGGTAGGGTTTGATGATGGGCGCTATCTCGTATTATTTTATTTTCCACCTTATCTAACCCATATCGCGGGTATATGGTTCCGAGAATCTGTCAGCGTCGCGGAGAGCCGTTACTAGAGGAAATAATGAAGTAAAAATAAAAGTTAAACGCAATTGGCGCTTTCTCTGGCCGCAACTCGTTCCACGTGCATACAGACCAGCTGACCACGAACCGAATCGCTTTCCTGGTGCCCGAATAAGTCTAAACAAAGAAGGTTGAACTAACGAAGCAACAGCGATGCGGGTGACCGTCGAAAAGACGATGACAACTGAATGCATCTCGAGTTAATCGCGTGGGCACCGAATCGATGAGGAAACTGGCCTTCGCACCCCAGGAGATGCCGATAACTACCGCTATCCAAAAGGAGTGAAAAGGGCAGCAGAATGTTGACCGCCGAATAGCTGTCAAGTTTCAACATTGATTTGGCGGCACTTTAGGAATGCGTGGGAAAAGTGATGGCGTGGGCGGGGATGGGGAGGGGGGCATGCGTCTTAATTTCGGGGGGAGGGGGGGGGCGGACCCCGCCTTGGGTACGTGCCTGGTATGTATGTATGTATGTATGTATGTATGTATGTATGTATGTATGTATGTATGTATGTATGTATGTATGTATGTATGTATGTATGTATGTATGTATGTATGTATGTATGTATGTATGCTTTATTTCCACAAAAACTAAACACAGCTTTGCGGGGGTAAAGTGGGGGAAAAAGCTGCTCGTAGCAGCTTGACCAGCCCCAAATACCCTTAATACAAAAAAAAGAAGGGAGCAGCAGAGCGGAAATACAGTTTTCCCAAGTAGTTATATATTCAAGCACTACAACATATCATGCATACCCATCGCAAATCAGGCGAGGAAGAAAAAAAAAGAAAATACAACAAAAGCAAGATGTGAGCAAGCAAGCAAGCAAAAAAAGCACAAAATCTAACTGCACTTGAAAAGCATATATGCATTGTACAACTCACATATGAGATAAAAAATCAGGAATATCAGGAGGACAAGTTGCAATATCATTTTTTTAACAATAAGATCATTTAATAACCAAGGTAGCCTGGAGCACAGCATTTGTGATCCATAGTTCATGCTCGATATTGGTACGTGCCAGTACTCTGGCTTTCTCGTACTGTATGGAGTTTCGTGTAGCTTTAAGTTAGCCATAAAATTAATGTAGTTTATGTTCTTTTTCTGTTCATTTTTATACTCAAACATTAAACGATACTTTAAAAGGGCAGATAGAAAGGCAGATGTAGAAAGGCAGATATTATAAATATGGGCTAGTACTGGAGCGATTATATCTATTACAAATTTAACAGGCTTGATATTAATGTTATCAGCATCGCAGGAGTTGCTATTACTTAGTGCGGAGAACAGTAAAATTACTTCTGAAGCGTTTGTTGGACGCAAAAGAATTGAATGCACACAGTTTGTTGTAATGAAACCGTATGCGTTGTCATTCACATTGCATTTAGGTAGATTAGTGAAATAATTATTAAAACAGTCGGCCAACATCTCGTCAGGTATGTCCGCTCCATCAGAAATTATACGCAACCCTGCCGCTGAATTGGGCACTTTTATCAGCAAAGAATTAAGCCAGTGCCATATCATATTGCTGTCATGGCTGCAAGATGCGAAGGATTGCTTATAAAACGTAGTTTTCGCAGCACGTAATTCCTCAGTTAAGCAATTTCAAAATGATTTAAATACTCCTAAATAATCAGGATCCCAAGATGTGATGAATTTATTGAATAACCTGGCTTTTTCTTTTATCTTTTTAAATTATTGAATAGTTACCCAGGGTTTACGTATCCTTGATGGAGCGGATACTTTACGAACGGAAGGAAAACGTTTAACATAATAAGAGATGAACGTTTCCAGAAAAGCACCGTAAGCGCGATCAGCACTTGTAGCAGCAATAACACTGTCCCACACTACGTGGCTTAAGTCATCGCAAAACACATTAGCCGTTCTTCAGTTATAATTTGCGAGAAGCAAACTCGTTCTGGTGATCTTTTATCTTTGACAGTGAGGAATACCGGCATAGTATCACTGAAGCTGTATGAAATGGTGCCACATTTAACACTGTTTGATCCGTAGTTAGCAATAAACAAGTCAAGGCATGTGGACGTATCGCAGGTAATTCTGGTAGGAGTATTGATAACAGTGGAACACCCAGACGTTTTTAAAAGCAATTCAAAATCACGTGTGATATTGCAGTCAACCAGCATGGCTATATTGAAATCGCCACCACAAATCAATTTATACTGTACTTCCTTGAACTATTTTCTTTTTACGGTAATTAGGAGATGTTGTCGCCTTTAATTGGCGCCGGCTACTTCTTTTCTCATAGGGAATTAAAAAAAGGAATAAATCATAATAAAAATAATGAAATCATAACAGCACAAATTTCAGTCACATAAGTACACTAATGTCACACTAACTGAAAGTCAACTCCAAATCATAAAAGCACAAAGTCCAGTCAGGTAAGTCCACTAATGCCACACTAAAACTGAAATTCAGCTAAGGTACACAGCAACACAAGTCCATTTACATATGTGCACTAAAGTAAACACAAAGTCCGGTCACTTAGCTTGACTAAGATCAGGGCACATAATAAATCACAGATGAAATTTTTCTTTACGGTGGCAGCAGTTAAACGCCAGAAACTTGGATTCCCTGTGTCCATCCGTATGTCCCTTCTGTTACGCAGCAGTCATTGTCATTGTCGCGTTGTCGTCAGGCCACCTCTGCGCGATGATGATGATGATGATGATGATGATGATGATGATGATGATGGTGGTGGTGGTGGTGGTGGTGGTGGTGGTGGTGGTGGTGGTGGTGGTGGTGGTGGTGGTGGTGGTGATGATGATGATGGTGGTGGTGGTGGTAATGGTGGTGGTGGTGGTGGTGGTGGTGGTGGTGGTGGTGGTGGTGGTGGTGGTGGTGGTGGTGGTGGTGATTTATTGGCATACCATTCAAAACCGGGCGGCGACAAATAGTCACCTAGCCCGCTTGAACTAATCAAATATTCTATGGATATTTATCAGCCTACATTTTTTTCGTTTGTCTCTTACTGAAAACCTCTATTTCTACCTTGTACCTTCCCCTCTAACGGATCTGGTACTATCCCTTTCGTCCCTGTTTGTTTTTCCGCCAGGGCTCTAAACGTGCTTTACTTATCTCAACTGCGCTTATCCTTATCCCAGTGCTTCTAGAAGGTGGGCTAAGATATCGCCATTAGCTTCACCTACGCAATCTGGCAAGCAGAAACAAAACTTCGCATGAACCCTACTGATGCAACATGCCCTGTTTGTTGTTAGTGCTAAATAACTGTTGAAAAATGGGAAGGTATAGGCTACCTGAGAGCCGGCTATCCCTATGCACAGATAATAAATGGTAATTAAAAGATAATCAAATAATATCTTGGAACTGTGTATCGCGCAAAAACTGTGGCAATGCCTCTGCAAACTTACTGTTGCCGAACGGGCACTAGTTTTCAGGTACATTTGGCTTCAACACAGCCTTTCTTAATACCTTAAGTTTGATCACCTGCGTTCCAAGGCACCGGCAAAGCAGTTGTCGAGCATCTATATATATGAACCTGCGTTAATTGAGATTCGCGCACACTGCATTAAAAACACCGTTATATGTGCACGCACGAGCGCATGAATACGGCATTGTTCTAATAGTCCTAAAAGCGAACACATCATGTCGGAAGAGTTCCCAAAAATCCAGAAACCAAAGCAAACTTGAGTTAGCTTGTTGTCCATAAGAAAATGGCGTATTATTTTATTTTTTCTTGAGGATATACGCCATTACTTGAGGAGCAAGTAAGCATGCCGCGTAGCGGCGTCCGTTGTGAAGGCCATGGTCCTGCCCCCGTATAAACGCGTTCAGAGTGTGAGAATCGCTGAAGTCAGCTCTGATTTTTGTTTTAAAGCGAATACCTTCCTTTGGCTCTTTCGGCCGTTTTCGTAGTTGGTCGGCGGTCGGTCGATGGTCAGCGGTTGGACTCGGTGAGGAAAGCGTTCGCTTCCTCTCTCGCTTTCTCCCTCTCGTTCGCTTGCTCTCCTGCTCATTCGTTCGGGCTATTCGTTTACATTGATAAATCACTGTCGATGGTATCTGCACAATCTTTTCTTTTTTGTTTACTTTTTTCCCTTTTTTTTGCCATGTGACCTGCTTCGTGCAAGAATTTGCTAAGGTACAGACGTATAATCTGCCTGACAGAAGGATGGTGAAACGACCTAAGGCGGGCACTGCAAGTGTACCGCTGAATGCTGACACACGAACTGTGCCAAGACATAAAAGACGCTAACAGCCACTTGGCGTTCCCAGGCGATTTGCCACCTTCCCTGGGAGTCTTGCTAATCAGTGCCACTTCTGCGATGCGATGAGAACCGGCGTGTTCGTGGTGGCCGACAAAGACAGGGAAGAGAACGTGATAAGGTAATTGATAGACGTCGTCGTCTCGAGAAAGTAAGCGCTGGCAGCCATTCGGCGATACAATAAAGGAAAATGTAGCAACAGCGACCGAGAATTATTGTGTGTGATAGTGAGGACAGGCAACGAAAGATAAATGGGCAGCTGATTTGGCAGTCAAGCTATACACAGCCAAGATAGAGCTTCGCGTCTTTCGTGGCGAGATTTCATTCGGGGGGGGGGGGGGGGGGGAGCTAACAGGGCTTCATCTCACGGCGTGTCCTGCAAGAACAGTTGCGAACCGCGCAAGCGAATCCCCGCTGTATCAACAAATTGCTCAATCAGCGTCATTCAGCAGTTCAATCACAGCTGAATACTACTTCCTCGTTGCGATAAACTCATTACGGTATTTACATTCTAACCAACAACTCAGTCGTGGGTAGAAAACGCGGAAGTTTGGCGATCAGTTGAAGAAATTAAGTACGCAGTAGGAGAACGGCGCTTGCGATCCCGACGGAGTCAGTATCAAAATGTTTGCTCTTTCCTGTTGTTCCCTTTTTTTATTCTCCACGTCTGTGGGAAACGTGCGGCTCGTGGAACAGGACACAAGAGAAGGCACGATGAAAGACGTCCTAATTTGAAAGTAGAATTTATATTGTTATCGTAGCATAATTATTTAGGCAAGAGGCTTGAGCGTCATGTTTCAAAGCACACAGATGATTTCGAAAACACTTGGTGCACATTTAATGGGGAAACGGATGCATGCTTGACGGTTAAATAAAAATCTGCTACGAAATAAGAATTCGTTTCTACTGACAGAAGGTGGACATTTGAATCTGCCCTGGAGAAATTTCTATTTGCGGGACAGTTCGCACGAATGAATATTTATTGCTCCCTCTTTTCGCACGCACACAAAGAAATACACTCTCTCTTTTTTGCACATCGGCAACCAGACTCGTATCCTTAAATGACTTTTCATGTGTTTCCTCACGCATGACTGTGGCATGCTTACAACGCAAACACATTGTGGGACAGCTGATAGCGTAGTTGTGACTTAGTAATGTGCGTGTGTTAACTGTAGTCTTCCTTGTTTGTTTAGATGGTTGAAAAACAAAGAAAATATAAATTTAGTCACCCTACAATAGTGCCGGCTTCCCCTCTTCGTTTTCTACTGTCAGTTACCTATTTGTTTTTTAGCACAATAGTTATCCTAACCATGCCTCCAGCTCGCTGGTACTCATATAGCCAGCGTACTCGGTTTGCTATCCTCTAACCAAGAGCAAGCTTCTACGAAGCTTGTGTTCTTACCACGGTGTGTACAAATTGAATTGTACGTTGAAAGTACAGCTACCAGCCGAGGCGTGGCGTAGTGGCTTCGGCGTTGCGATGCAAAGCCCGAGGGCGCGGGATCAAATCCCGGCCGCAGCCGCCGCCTTCCAGTCGGGGCGAAATTCAAAAAACGCCTGTGTACCGTGCATTGGCTGCGCGTTGAAGAAGCCTAGATGGTCAAAATTGATCCGGAGACCCCCCACTGTGGCGTGCCTCGTGACCATATCGTAGTTTAGGCCCGTAAGGCGCGTAATATTAAAAAGAAGAATAAAGTATATCTAATCATTCCGTCATGAGCCCGGCGGCGACGATCCAATGTGAAACGCTCCGGGAGGATGCAGAAGGGCCAGTGTTCCTGTCAAGCAGGTGCGCCACGCGTCCAAAGAAGGTAGCGCCACGCGGCGACCATGCGCAGAACGATGCGCTCATCGGGAGCTACTATACCTGCTCTCCATTCATTGCACGCGTTGCGCCACCGTAAGTTTCCAGTCGGCGACCTCTGGTCCTGGCGGCTGGCGGCTGTGGCATACGTGGTTGTGGCTTACGCGCTTTCACGGCCATTTCGTTTCTTTTTCTTTCTTTTTTTTCTTTTCGCTAGCTATGTTAAAGGGACACTAAAGCGAAACAACAAATCAGTTTAGTCTAATAAAGCATTGTTTGAGAACATTGTAGGCAGTCATCTCAACATAATAGTTTGATTATTAGACGAGGAAATGAAGGTCGAAGTATCAGTACTTGAATTTCGCGCCATAACCCCGGCGCCGGTACGTCAGTGTGACTTTAGGGATGCCAAAGTATGTTTTCGCATTTGGGCCGCGTCGTCTCAGTAATGGTTCCCGAAACTTGCCATGTTGAATATTTTATTCCTTTAGAACACAATGTAGTCAATCTGTACGGCTATATAATTAAGTAGGCCCTAGAAGATGCCATCAAAATCCATGACGTCACAGCGACCACGTGCGGGAACTTCAAGGGGCGTCGCCACCCGTCTTTCGTTCTTGCGCTTTTTCTGGCTTACCAAGCGTCTTATCGTGGTAAGAGCGGTGTTTTTGGTGTAGTAGAGAGGCAATTTACTGATCCAGAACAAATCATTTTTCTCTTTAATGTCCCTTTAAATTAATGGGAGCCCTCGGCCTCGCCGTCATGGTACGTGTCTGTAACCAAAAAAGCCGTTTGCTTCAGAATCAGCCCAGTTCGCTGGCTTTGAGAGTGACTGATCAACGAATATATGATGGATCGCATGTGGCCATTGTTCAAGTGCCTTTGACACTGCGAATAATCTTGAATTCAGGTGATCCAACGTTGATCTAACTTGGTGCGTAGTGGTAGGCGTTGATCTTCTTAGCCGGCACAGATGCAGAGAAGCTCGAAAGAGTCCTCATACCCGAAAGGTTCGTAAGAAGGTGTTTGATCTTGTTCCAATGAAGAACGAACTTATTTATTTATTTATTTATTTATTTATTTATTTATTTATTTATTTATTTATTTATTAGGTCTGAACCGGCCCAATGAAGGGCTGGTTCAGACATGAGGGGTTGAGTGAACAAATTTACTGGATAAGGTGGACGATAGTTTCATTGAATTTTCTGGTTGGAGCAGTGTGTACAGCATCGGTAGGCAAAATATCTCTTGCTGATAGGACAAAGAAATAATTAAAGTGGACGGAGGTGCGAGCTGACGGGAAATAGACGGCTTCGGGGTGACCGATGCGTTTAAATAGATGGTTTGCAGGAACGATATTTGAAATAGCGTGATAAAACTTGGGATATAAACAGAGACGGGAAACATTACGCCGTTAAGCTAATGGTTTTCGATTAGCCTCGGATTTAAGAGCAGAGACACTAGTGAAATAGGAATAATCCGAGCCAGCAAGTCAAATCTAATGATTCCGAACGTCATCGAGGATGTCATTACGGTTGGATTGGTATGGATCCAGGATAGCACTGGCGCACTTTAAATTAGCGCGAATTAGAGTTGAATAAGATAAAATTTTAACTGATGGATGGGCGAGCCCTACGCTTCTGCGTTATTAGCTAAGAAAACGATTAGCTTCATTCGTAACGTGTGCTACATGATATGACCAAAACAAATCATACGGCAGGTTATTGCCGAGGCATTTGAAAGCTTCCTAAGAATGGACATCAGAGTCATTGATGGTGTATACACTTTTGCGATTGTTAAGATAGCCTGCGATGAAATAAGACATGTCCGGATTCTTCTTCTTTTTTTTTTTACGCTAAAGCACATTAACCACTTTTCCCAGCGGGACTACATACGGTTGAAATCAGACTGCAAGACTCAGAGATCCAAGCTGCTGTGTACATCACGATAAATAACGCAGTCGTCTGCGAGTAGGTGGATGTTGGATTATATGGAAGAAGGTAAGTCATTTATGCAAATCAAGAAAAGAAGAGGGCCGAGGACACTTCCCTTTGGTATAACTTAAGCGCCCGTCCTTGTTCCCTTTGTTCTTTTGGGCCGCCGTATTAATTTGCGCTAAATTACCATAATTATAGCACAATCCCAACTAACCCAGCAGTCGGTACTCCTTGAAGAACGGGAGACAGAGGATATCAATGAATATTAACGAAAACATATTGGGGACGAATGGTTAGCAAAGCTTTTATTCAGTCAAGAACAAGAAGTTTGGAATTAAATTTAAGTATAAAATTTAAATTAAATGTATAAATTTAAGTCTGAGATTAAATAGATATTTGTGAGCGCCACACCTCCAGCTACAAGCGACACAATAACGCTGCACCACAGCGGGAGATGTTGTGTAGCTGAAGCTTCAGGAAAAAGGTCGAACATTCGCGGGCAACAAACAGTTCTAGAGAGTGAGATCAGTCAGCTATGGAGTCGAATTACGAGCCCTTAATCTGAGAGCTGTTGTTTTTCCTGTTCTTTTTCTTCACTTCTTTTTTTTTTTAGCATCCGTTTCTGGGCAGTGTCCTGGGTAAGCCCAGCGGACCTATCTGTGAACTCATTACTAACTATGTTCCAATTACCTTTCAGCAACTTAACAATCATGTTGGGATCAGTTTCGAGTGTACAATGGCGAGCATCCTGGACTTCGGGCACTAACTAGTCATGGGTTCCGTTGCGTAAGCTTTACAGCAGGTTCTGAAGGGCTGGCTTGAAATCACAGAAGATGACTCACTTTCTCAGATGGTTCTTCAGTGACATAATCAATTGAGCAAGAAAACCCCGCTCTTTTTTGGACTTTATGCGGGAGCCAGAGCTTCATAATTATGTGCATGATTACTTTTGATGCTGTAGGGAAAACTAACGTAATAAAAAGAAAGAGCGGCAAGTTGAGTCGCTGTCGCTATCATCATCGGGGGCAATACGAACTTGGACGTTACTAATTTAACCATGATGGCAAAGGGGCTTGGGCAGCTCGCAGATAAAACAAAGTCGTTCGCACAAATTTGCATAGTCTCTATACGCATTTTGCAGTAAAGATAAGCACATTTGCCTCAAAGCCAAGGCAGACACCTAGGCACATTTTGCGATATCCCTGCCGCAGTTGCCATCAGTCGACCTACAAGAAGGGAGGAACGCAGATTTCCTTCATGTGTTGTGTCTGTGTTTTTTTTTTTTTCATTAGACGAAGTTATTTGTAAGTTTAGGCCACAACTCTAAACGGAAGTCCCCCCTTCCCCGAACGAACGCCGTGATTACTTTTCTCCAAACACTATCACCGTCGTCGTCGTCATCGTTATCGTCGTCGTCCTCGTCGTTATCGTCGTCGCCCCGTCGTTTCATCACCATCATCATCATCGTATGTCACCTCTTCAGGCCTCTTCACGCCGTCTCCGGGCATCTATGTCTCGCTTCACCAGACCATACTGTGCCGCTTAACGTCGCCATGTCGCTGCCATTAGCACATATAGTGTGTGTTTTTTGGCATGAATTATGGACGTACACGTCATGAACCCAAAACGAAACGTATAACAACAATGCAATCGCAAAGAGAACGCAGGAACAAGAGCGGCAGTCATGGCACTTTTTACCGACAGAGATTTTGAATGAATAAGTAGATCTGAAAGCATTTATTTCTCGACATAATGGAGCGCTTTCCCAGCATATGCTCCGAAATAAGACTGTTCTAAGCGAGAGATTCAAGAACAGAGCTTCATTTTGTACGTAAAATAAGGTTTATTTCAACACTGTGATCAGGCACATAGTATCACGCACACGACATACAATTTTTTTTCTTAGGATGTAGGCTAAAAAGAAGTATAATATGCCTCACGAAACAACAAACAGCTGCTGTGATTCACCCTCATAAAAATCGCGTGGGTGTTTCTGCAAAGCACGCAAGCACGTAAACATGACAGCAGTTTTCTTGTCCATAACCACAACATTACACACTCTTTATGATTGAAACTGCCGTTACACACCACAAAGAACAGATACGGCACAGATAAACAAGATGATAATCTATATACAGCAGATGGAAGGACGTTTCAAGTTGCTTCAAGCATAGGTGCACTTATAGGAAAACAGGACAGCACGCTCTGCACTAAAAATATCACGACCTGATTTTGCTTCTAGTCAAGATTTCTTGATCGACAAGCATTCAACACTCCTACAACATCTACGATTACGGAAGAATGGCTTTTCAATATAACTTTCTTGCGTTCAAATTAAACAGGCAAAAACTCGAGTACCTTAAAGCAGCTGCGCAATATCACGCAATAACCCTTGCTATTCCTTTTGTAGAATGGGGCATACTGAGGCGATGGCGTGTAAAACATGCTTCGCAAGTTGTACGACTCTCCGATGCGGATTTTATATTATTCTACATAGTTACGAATGGCGCCACTGCGTCTTAAGTTGTCGTCATAAAACATTTTACTTATTTTAGGAGCGCGCGAAAATGCACTATTTCGTAGGAATCTTTACCTACTGCGCAGGAGCTCACTAACATCTTCACACCACAAGAAGGTGTTTGAAGCATTGTCCTAGGTCACATATACTATCTGTTTTTCCGAACAACGAAAACATAAGAAACATCCATTAAAAGTTATTTTCCTTTTTTTTTCAAAATGTTCTTTGACACTCTTGCGCTATCGTTCCACACGTAAAGTTAAAGTTAGGAAACTAAATAGGAGTGCATGTATACATTTGACGTTTCATACGATTCTGGGGACTCCGTGCACCCCGGTCATCCTCCGTGTTGGGAAACGAAACTTGCACAAGATGAAAATGCCTGCAAGTTCAACAGGATTGCAGGAGCGCAGCTTTACTTGTTTGCAGGTCACGCAGGAAACATATTTATTATTCCCTGTCAAATAACTCTGCAGGCCGAATTAAATCATTTTGACCTTCCTCAAAGCAAGTCATGAAAAGTTGCTCTCGACGGCGTCTCCACGGTTCTTCAGCAAATTGAACGTGCAGTTGCTGTCGTCAAGTCATCGGTAACTTCTGCTTTGTCCTTGTACATCAAGGGCTACTTCGCGCCATTTCCAAGTCAAAGTAAACGAGTGGACGATTTGCAAGATCAGTGCATCTTGCGACATGTACTATGCCAAAGATTAGCTGGAGCAGCAACTTTTCCGCGCTCTACACGGGGCCCCTGTCGCTCGCCGTATGACGGATCAGCGCATCTTATCAGACGCTTCGCGGTTGCACAAACTACCATGGTTTTGGCGTATTCTTTCTTCCTCGTCCTCAATGTATTTCGCATGCTAATCGTGGAGGTTGGGCGTAGATGTCGTTCTGCCGGTCATTGGGATTCGCGTCCATATTTCGCGAGAGGCGCAACGAGTCTTGTTCGCGGCCTAGAAATTGAAGCATGAGTATTCTACCTTTTCTTTTTATTCTTCTCTTTACTAGCAAAGGAATCTCGACGCGTATTCGAACGGCACGGCGTCAAGGCGTTTGACTGCAACGGTACGCCGCGCATCACACGAAGGTAAGCCACTACGTTGTTGCTACATCATTTTTGCACGTACCCGCGCCCGCCCACACACGTACGTACGTGTGAGGATAAGTAATGCGTCCTGAATGGCAAGCGAAGAGACCATCAAGGCTTCGCGCCAGCAAATAAAGATGAAGGCACCGGTTCTTAACACAACGAAGCCACACTTTGTGAAGACACTTTCATCTGGCCGTTCACAGTTGCACTCTCAGGACTTCTAACTCTCCATCTAACAAACGGAAGAACGTTAAGCGAGGTGTTGTTAGCTATTCGTAGATTAGTCGCTACCATTGAAAATTTTTTTAACGCTATTCAGTGTTACACGGCTATTAACGAGCAACGTTACAATGCATTCCTGAACAGGGTGAACTAGATTGCCACCCATCGTAATACGTTCGCGCATCGTCGGCACTGTTTCAGTATACTCTGCCAGATATACTTCCACCCACTGCCCCTTACGCCGTGCAATACAGCCAATGTAACCAAAACGAGTACTTCTTCTTCCGGAAGCTTCATGACTGGAGCTATCCGTACCACACCACCGCTTCGAGCAACGCTGCCCGCCTGACAAAAGGCCAGTTAAGTTCACAGCCGTCGCGCCACACTATTGCGCCGATGGTTCAATCGCAAAGTTCCAAGTGCTGAGAATGTAAACGCACATGGCATCACTGCCACCGTGCCGGCGCCTGCGTTCGAGCGCACGGGCTGTCCAACAGCCAGCGCCACGTCGAGCACGTTTCCAAGCTTTCAGATCTTACGGCATTGAGGAGACCGCCCAAACCACCCAAACGCTTTATCGTCTCCGCCCTAGACGGCAGCCACACTAAGTCTCACCGGCGATCCTTCCAATCCCGTCACGGAAGCAGAACTTCAGCCAAAGAAAATCCGCTCAATAACCCTATAGCGCTACTGTCCTGTCAGAAGGAGTACTTTGTCGCGACACAACAAGGGGGGTCCACTCGCTTTCGCTCTCGCTATGTTTTTAACAGGAGCGAGAACGGCGGCAAGATTACGGAAGCGCCGAAGGCGAACACCGTTATAGGTTGATCAGAAGAAGAACCCCGCCATCTCCCCGGCCTCAGGGAAAGGCGACTCTCTCGACTCCTCGCCGCTCCGGGAGGTTGCGAAGTCAAAGGGTGGCAGGTGGTCGTCCTCGAGTTGGGAAGGCTGCACCGGCGACGCTTCGTCCTTGACATCGCCGCCGCCGACCGACGAGCCTTCGATCTCGTTCTCGCTGCTCTCGCCCTGCGACCGCCAAGTGGGCCTCGGCAGCTGCTTTTGCTTCTTGGTGGCGCTCGTGTATTTCTGGCCGCCCTGCGACTTGCTTTCGTAGATGCTCTCGTAGGGCTTGACGAGCGGTTTGCCGTAGCGGCTGTTGCTGCCGCCCTCGGCGTTCAGTCGACTCGCGTAGTCCAGCACCTGCAGATGTTTTGCAAATTTGTGAACACGCTTTCTCATAATGTCCCTGCGTTTCCGAAGCTGTACACCTCGTTCTTTTTTGCGTTAATTTCGCCCGTGCGTTTATTTTTGCTTCTGGCAGAGAAAGTGAGTGATACCGACAACCTTCGAACAACTCTCTTCGTTTTTAACAACCTAGAACACTCAAACAGCACTTGATTGCGCCCAATACCGCGCAGACTTGCTCCGATCGCGCACTCCGTGCGAAATCACGTACGCACGAAATCGGTGGCGCTGTTAGAGAACTGTGCGGCTCCACGGGCACATTTCTGCGAAGCTTATTAACAACTTGATGACATCATGTAGCGCAAGTGCATAGCCACACACAAAAAAAAAGAATACACACACAGAGAACACGTCGCCAATGCCCGGCTGATGAACTGAGCTCAAAGCACTTAGTAACAACGCCGAAGCACGTATTCTTCCATATCTCCTGCAATATGGCGGGCGTATGACTACTAGCACAAGTGTTGTCACTGTTGAGGAATCAAACGCTTGAGCAGCGACAGTTGGGACTAGCTGATCATCTGTGAGCTCTTTATTGCTGTTGCTTTTGTTAACACATACCCGCTTGCAAACAGTGCGCCGCCCGTTAGTTCATGCGTTTAAATAGCATTGTTCAGAAGTGCACAAAGTTGCCACGTGTGAACGTGCATGCAAACGACAATTTTGTTAACGATGTAAACTGTACCGCTTTCCATCGCCGAGTAATATAGGCAGCACACAGTACAGCAGATTTTTAAGCCGACAAAGATGCGAATCCCAATAAGGCGCGCTTGCACATCGGTCACGGACGCTGAACTAATCATCGCTGCTCCTTCGGTGCCGGCCCGTAGTTGGTGCCGAATTTGTGACGACAAGACATTCGAAGCTGTACATAGCGCCAATGAAGTGAACGAACGTATCACTTGGATGTTAGTACTTGATTGTATTGTGCCGTCGTTAATAATATGCAACGCAAGCAATGCGAGTGGCAGTGCAGTGGCGAGACACTATCCTGTTGGTATGCACTCGTGCATAATGAAGTCAAAACAAAGACGCTCAGTAACGCTTTCATCTTAGTTTCAGCTGTCAGTGAGCATGCTTATATGCAGCCAGCCATCTTTCCGGTGCGTATAGGCATGCTGACTTCAGCAGGCGGAGTCAAGTTAACTGTAATTACAAAGCCTTACTGGATTTCCTGCAGGATGCAAGGTTGCGCTCGTATATATAAGTTTTCTTTTCTTTGCTATGCCGTAATGTACTGCGCCTCGAAATTAAACAAAGAAGGAAAAGCACACTGCTTTCTCATTTACATGCTCTGTGTAGCTTGCACAGACTTTCCTCGCGATCGACACGTGGCATTGATCAGCGCAGTTTGCAGAGTGTAGTGAACAAGGAAGTAATAAAAGACCAGCGGTAATCAAGCTAACGACAGTGCGCTGGTAATCGACTAGGTGAAAGTTTCTTTCTTCTTTTGAGCTGCTTGGTATATATATATATATATATATATATATATATATATATATATATATATATATATATATATATATATATATATATAGAGAGAGAGAGAGAGAGAGAGAGAGAGAGAGAGATTATTCATAGAAGGTAAGACGGGTCACGTGCATGCGCAGACAAATGTTCACTTATGTATCACCGCAAGTGCTCACAGAATCTATTTGCCTTCAAGGTGCACACAAAGCACAGAAGTGATCTTTCATGCAACATGAATGGCGTTGTTAAAGGCAATAAAATACGGTTAAGTCAAAGTCGCAAAGTTGTCTGATACAACTCCTTCAACGTGCCTGGATCTTTGATGAAATCTATTACTTTTTTTATTTGTTGCTGACAATGATGTTGCTATCACGCTGCACGTACGAAAGCAATTCATTCCTCTGACATTTACATGTTTGCGTTGATGGCCCCGATGCTGTTCTTTAGAGGGTATTACAGCACATAAAATCATTATTTTTCACGGTTCTGTGCTGTAACTGGTTACGATGCTCAGATACGTCGAGATGCCGCGCTCAAGCGTATTAGCAATCATTTGCCAAATCGGCCAGTCAAACGCATCATTAATCGATCCCCATCCCCAAAATTTCACGCGAGCCCCGTCAACCCCTAATTATACCAATCACTTTTCCGAAGACATGATGGATATAATAGCGGTCGGAGGACCAACCACGTGGCCATTCATGTCACCGCCGCCGTAAACGTAGTAAGACAAATCGACGTAAATACCGCAGGGGAACAATAAAGAATCGGCACGTTACAAGGCCGAGTCGACATCAAGCTCTCAGCTCGCATTAATGATAGGTTAGGCCACTGCGATCGCTGGCTGTCAGCGGGAAAAGCCGGACGACCAGGAAGCAGGTGCGATCACCACGTGTGCGTGTGCGAGCAGGAATGGCGCTAAGTGGAAGCCTTGTGCAACGGGCACGCGAGCGAAGGGTTCCGATATAGCACGCGACTTTGAGGCACGCAGGAGCAAAACAAGACCGCGATTGATCGTGAGCAATTATCTCCCGGAACAAGCACTCCAGAAGCACCATTGTTTCAATCTCCAGCAACAAAATCATTACGCCCGTAAAGAGTTATTCGCCGAAACGACGTTCAGCGCGCCTTCCAGTAGTACTATTGGCGAGAAAATTGCGCTATAACACTTGTAGCAGCGGTATTTGCATAATTGAAGCGAGTACTCAAGTGCCCGTGGCAAGCCGCGATCACAAGTCGCAATAATATGCAGCGAAGTGACCACCAGCTTCCAACCGTGCCAACGGTACACACCCATCCTATCCTATTGTTCGTTCTGCGTGCGTACCGTCACGCTACTAGTCGCAGTGGAACTAGTCGCAAAGGTAGCGCACACCTGTCATACACAGCTGTATTATGTAAATGAGTTCTGCGGAATTAATCCGGAGTCTCCCACTACGGCGTTCCTCATAATCAAATAGTGGTTTTGGCACGTAAAATCCCAGAATTCAATTCGTGTTCTGTGGAAATCTGCAAGGTAAAATAGGTTCCGTGTGATATAAAGTTGGCACACGCTTGACGATCGCACCACACTACAAAGGAAAAAAACCCTTTGGGGTTCCTCTGCGTTGAGAACCCCCCTGAAGGAAAAAGAAGGTAGAGATGTCAACAACGTCAGGTTGCTTATAGTCCAAGTGGGCTTCCCGTCTAGATTCCTGTTATCTTCAGGTGAACGCCAATTCTTGCTTGCATTTCACCTGTGAAAGGACGCCGAACCTGCACTTGCGTTAACCTTTGAAGTTTTCGTTAACCATTGTATTTTTCAGTAATTGGGTGCAACTTAAGAAGGCAGGAGAGGCCCCGCTCAGATGACCGAAGTGCGGCACCCGAATGCCTCTGCGACTAAAGAGTCTCGCTGACGCGATTCGCCCAGTTCGAAGAGCGAGCTTCCATCTTCTCCGTCGGTGGGCTCACCGGCAATCTGGCTCATGACGTCACTCTAGAGCGCGCCCATTGGTGGAGGCTCGTCTGCATCCGGCTTTCAGGGGCAAAAGCTGCTGCCTTCTAAAGTTGTACCCGACTATAGTTAAAACGTGACCGTCTCTTTCGCCGTCCTTGCGTCAATTATTCCACGCCTCCACGAAAGAAACCAAAAGCCAACGTGGCATTTTCTTTTTGTCTTCTTTTCAATGTACAGTCTTCTTCCCTTATTCAATTCCTTTCTCTTGTATAAATTGGTCATTTGTGCTGTATAGACGGGTACCCACCGGTCACATATAGTTCAGCAGAGGCAGATAATCTTGCGGAATATATTTCGTCCCGCGATTCCATTTTGTAACTCGTGTACAGACTGTGATGACGGACGCTGAAGATATTATTCCTTTCTTTAATGGAAGCTGAAGAAATTAATCTGGCCGCAGTCTTTCAACGCTTCTCCACTTTAAAAACTGATGAAAGGTGACACGAAACGCAGCTTATGAACATTCATGCGCACAGGATAAAAGCACGCACATATATTCACAGTCAAGTACAAAGCCCTCATTGCATTTCGTGTCGCCTGAGAAGTAACGCCAAAAACCACTTTGTCGGCTGCAACACAAAGGTTTGTCCACGGACCGAGCACGTCCCGCTGATGAAGGCGCAGATATGAGGACTCAATTTCATCGCAATATGAATTTTCTGTTTGTGACGCGTCATTGCGCATAATTCGTCGCACTGTGCCTTGCGCACCGCTGTCTATCACTCCCTTCCCCTACACTTGCCGGATATTTCTGGAACATCCCATTTCATACTAGCGAAAAGGTGGATACCTTGCTTAACTTCTTGTTTCGCACATTGCATGTCACTCACGAAAATTGCCAAGGCTAATCCCTGCGAAGGCGCTTCGTTCACAGTACTGGCAACGTGTACGTGCCTTGTACTAGCTATGTACACTTTCAGCACTACACGCGGCCTTAACAAACGCGACAACATATGCCTACACCGTGACCACATGAATTTCGCCCGTGCGAACCACTGCTTAATTAAAATTCAGCCATTACGATCGCCAATGTGCCATGCGTGCGATGCATAGGAGCGAGTACAACACACTTTCTGTATTGTATTCTCTGTCCTTCTCGGTGTATGTCATGTCAATTTGGGTCCCTCTTCTCATAACTATGTTTCACAAACTAGTCCGACAAGAAATACTCCTGAGTACGTCACACACCTTGCGGTTGCAGCATCCGCTAATCTTCCAGTATTTCTCTCAATCCCGACGTGCATTCGTGCCGCGGACATTGTCATGAGGTGTGTGACGTGATTGACACTTGGGACAGCAACGCCTATGCTTCTTTGTTCTCAAGGAGGGTGGCTTACATAGGACACTAATGTTAAATTTCGGTGCAGTTATAAGTGTTCGCCCATGTCGTATGCGCGTACGGCTTCGTATGTCGTCGTTGCTAGAAGCGCACCATGCCAGACTTACGACCATCAATCTTTTGCGGGTTCCTTGCAATCTCTCCCTCGCCTACCTTCACTTTACCCACGGTGGTGGCAAGTGGGCCACCGAAGTTCAGGCTGCTGCCGTAGTCCAGCGGGTGTCCCACAAAGTCCCCGCCGGGGGACTCCAGGTTGGGCACTTCGACGAAGCTTTCGGCTCGGCGGCTGGTCGAGGGCTCCACGCGGAACCACACGGGGGGCCGGATGCTGCGGAACGCCGAGTACGGGCTCGGCCGCCTCGGTGGCGGCGGCGGTGGGCCGTGAGTGGGCGCGGCCGCTAACGTGACGGACGCAAAGCAGGATACAAGGGCCACCTGCAGAGACAGCGAAGCCAAAGGTCCCGTTTGTGCCTTCGTATGTCATGTGGTCAGACGCAAAATTCCGGATACCGCAAGACATATTTCTCTGGAACATTCCCACGTCAAGGAGAGAGAGAAGCTTTATTGACACGTCAAAAAGGTTCGCTGAAGAGCGCGGCACATAGCTAGAGGCACATACCGAGTGACCCAAGTTGGCGTCAGGTTCATTGAAGAGCTGCACACGCCAAGGAGTGGCAAATACCTACTGCTCCAAGTTCGCATCAAAGAGTTCCATTGAACAGCAGCGTGTACCACTGCCACACACTCAGTGATTCAAGTTGGTCTGGCGGTTGATTTCGAACACTTCCCTCAGCACAACAGCCCGACGCGCTTTCCATCAGACCGCAAACTACACACTCCCAGTGAGCCAAGTTGGCAGGAAAACTGTTGGAGACAGACAGACAGACAGACAGACAGACAGACAGACAGACAGACAGACAGACAGACAGACAGACAGACAGACAGACAGACAGACAGACAGACAGACAGACAGACAGACAGACCCCGGAAAGTACGTGAAGTACCCTAAGAATGCTAATCGCCGGCCCAGCCCCCTCCCCCCCCCTCGTGAAAAGATCCTTCAAAGTTTATTCGATGCTCGGCAGAATCGAACCCGCGCCACGCGCGGACTTCGCGGCGGCGCCGTTAGATGACGCCACGTGTGCAGTGGGAAGCACGACAGAGGAGCCCAGCTGCATGCACGCTTCGACGTGGGCAATACGGTGTGTCGCTACGTTGCTCCAATGCTAATCGCATTAACGTCTCGTCGTGAAATAGGTTCTGCCGGATTTTTTTTTCATTTACGAAGTCCGTATTTAAATGCAAAGATTCGATGGCCACTAGCTCAAGCGACCAGTGATGAACCTTTCGTGTCAGTATAATATGAGGATGGTGGGAGCTACGGGCGGATCTAGCCTTGTAAGGACATGTCTGCAATGGTATATATATATATATATATATATATATATATATATATATATATATATATATATATATATATATATATATATATATATATATATATATATATATATATATATATATATTGTTGAAGCTTTAGGGACGCCCACCGTATCACATTGTGTCCATTATACCAATGTCTATTACACTTACATTAGGAGCACGAATATGTCAGTACTAGATAAGCAAGGCTTACGCCGCAACATCTACACACTCTCTATGGACCATCATGTTCATCTAAAAGGCCACGTCGTTTTCAAAGGTGTGTATACAGACAGCAGTGCTATATAGGAGTCGACTAAAGTGAGCCTATTCACACCTCGCAAATGAGATATCCCTGTGTCGTCGTAAGCCTTCACGAATCTTTCACACGGTTCTACATTTTCCTGTTTCCTTAGTTTGTTTCTTTATTAACTATAAATCAATAGCCTCAATATTGCACTTCCCAGTCCAAGCCTTCTTACAGCCTATATTCTCGTTCCCTCGTTTATGACTTGGCGCTGGCGCAGAATCTCCAGGCATGTTTAATATTTCTTAAAGTATGCACAGGGGCGAATTACATCTTGAAACATACGCACTCACAAGAAGCCTATGAACTAAATGCATTCGCTTGAATTAGGCAGCTGTCCTTCACGCGAATCGATTTTTATGGTCGGGCATATTCAGAAGTCGATGAACATTCCGCCTGAAACCCGAAATCTTCGACTTCTTTTTCCAACTGTTTCCCATTAATTCCACGCGGTATCGCTATTTCTCATTGCCCTCATTCACCTCGTCTTTCTACCCTCGCCTTTTGTCCTGGATGCATATCTCACCATCATTACCGAATGGATGTATACTAAGAAGGTATTTTGTTTTCGTGCAGGTGTCGTGCTTTGTAACGGACATTCCATCATTCCGAAAGGCACCGCTAATTCTGCACAATCCGCAAACTTTTTTATGCTGATGCTGTTGACGACCCTGACCCTAGGAATATCAAAATAACTTCCAGATAAAAAGGAACGTCATGTAAAGATCGTCTGACAGCTCTTTGCAAGCCCGGCACAACAGCGAAATCGTTAAAGGATGCGCACAAAATAGACAGTTGGCCTAATTCTCGAGGTCAAAAATCACTCCGCGTCGTTACCCCCACAGCAAATCGCCCCGAACAAGGCCGGCTTGTCAGCGCAATTAGCGCTCGAGGCGAACTCCGTAAGCGTGACACAAGGGCCCACGCGCTCTCTCACAGTTTCATTACGCAGGACAAATAATTAGCGAATCTGCATACAGTAGTTATATATACGCCAAGAGCCGCTGGCATTACGTGCGCGTTCCGTAACTCTCGCGCAAAAGGATCAACATGATGAGCATGCACTACGTCCAAGTCTGCTGAACTTGTACTGAATATTTATCTGCTTCGCCCTTGCGGATCACATCAGAATGATGCTAAGCCGAGCCAACGCGATTAGCCATGGCTAACCGGGTGGCCTGGAATGAGAGGGGGGGGGGGGGGGGGGGGTCTCGAATGGATGATATTTATTTTATTTATTTATTCGGTATACCTACATCGCCTGTACGGCATTATCGTAGGGGGGTTAAAATACAGGTGGTCACAATGGAAACATATTCAGCAACATCAAAAGAATACATCAGCAAATAGAACATAGTTTAAGCACTGAAATTCGCAAAAGCGGAATAGAAACTAACAAAGTACATAACAAAGTGAGTGACAAAATATACTGACGTTATCATGACAGCACCCTTCATGGTACATGCGGTCATTGAGAGTGGCGTTTATATTAAGCAGGGCGGGCGCTAATGCTCGACCACTCTCTGACGTGCCCGCTTAGGCGTAACGACGAACCAGTGAAAGCCAGTTTACCGCAACCACGAGCGCATCCTCATACGCGAAGCACGTGGACTAACGATACCGTGCCATAAAGGCAGAATGAAAAAGAAATTACTGTCGGCGGGGGAAGACCTCGGCACACGTGTAACCTTGAAAGCGCTGCTTCCCATAGCAGGTTCTCCAGCGACCGCGACTCCACGGTTACGGCGCATACGCAACCGCGCGTCAGTAGTCGATTGTCTCGAGGATGGGTAGCTGTTCGTCCGAGGCGTACACCATCAATCGCCGACCGTATACACGGGCGTAATTTCGCTCAAGTCGATCTCCATCGTGATCATTTACAAGCGCGATCGGACGTCGGCGCTCGAGAGCATTGATTATACGCTCCCGGCTGCCCGCCAGGTGCCCGCGTGGAGAGAAGCGCAGGGATCACGCGAGAATTCCTGCGTGTCTCCGAGAAACGTGCTGTTTGGAGTGACACAACATACGCGACAGACGCGTCTGCACACACGGGTCACTTCGTCTGGCACTTGGCTAAGGGGTGCGGCTTAAACGCGCGTAATAAATATGGCAAGCGGCGTTTTAACTCTTGTGCAACGGGCCCGGCCGCGCCCCCCTCCCAAGTTGAGCAAGGTGGAAAACCAGCTGAGCTGAAAGAGCCCCTCCGGCTCGGTCGTGCGTTACACCAACCATCGCAAAAGAGCACGCCAAACACAATACGACTCCTACGCGCGCGGGTCATGCGACCTCCCGCGTTGCTGGACGTCCGCCAAGCGCCAGGCCCTTCTTTCAAATATATATAATTTTTTTCTTATTTGCCTAGAGCTACTTCGGGCCGTTGGTACTACGTGTACCCACAACAATTCAAGCATCTGCAGGTATCTGCGCTCATTACCTTAGTGTATTTGATTTTTTTGTGACCCTAGGAGAAATTACCCGGTCATTATTCATTAGAGTATACTTAAATGTATACGTGTGTACATGCAGTCACAGTAATCACGATCAGTTACGTACAGACAAGCGCAGCTCGCCGCCTTCAGTATCGAGACAAGCACGCGATGATCACGCAATTGGGCTTTTTGGTTTTGCAGTAATGCTATGCGGCAAAACACTTGCCGCAGGACCTGTTCTCGTTGGGTCTTTCAATGAGTTGACTTATCGCCGTTCGCATCGTGAACAAACGTGTCATATGATGGGTTGCTAAATGTCAGTCGTTCCTGATTGCGCAATCTGTGATTTCACGAGTGTGTCAGACGAAGCACTGCTGAAGTTCAAGCAGATTCTCATCGTCGAAATCAGACACAGCACCCTGTCCGGCAGTAGATGGCAGAGGGATCAACTAAGACGCGTCCAGAGGAAATGGCGGGAAGGCAAAAGAAGAAACTTAAAGAATTAGAAGCGTTTAACCTAAAAAGGTAACCTACGGCGAGTTCCGGAAGCTCAGGCTCGCTGATTACTCGCGGACAGCAAAACAACACTCGATGATGAAACGAACTCAAATCAGCAATGAGCCAGAATGTTATAGAAGACAGACCTTCGCGGCCGTCACAACGTTATAAAACTCATATTAAGCCATTTATTAATTTAAGAAGTTCCCAACACCTCAAATATATACGTAGCTGCGTTATTGCGTACCACTACTGCCCACAGAGAAAGAAAGTGGTGTTTTTACGGCGAGCGTCGTTGTTGCTCACTCCACTAGTCGTTTTAATGCCCGATGGTGTCAGCCGCCGCCGGTACTCATCGCTGACATGCCAGATTATTTTGGCCCAGGCTTCGATCAAGAAACAAAGTCGCGCGGCACCGCAGGAGCTGAATTCAGCAGCCACTGATTACCAGTTGAAGATTCTACCTCTCCGCCACTCCGCCTATTTTGTGCCTGTACAATACTGCGCATGGCCTCTCGAGCTCTCGTTACCAAGGTTGGCTCAGGCTACGCTGTGCAGCCTATTCGTAAGCCAGCGCCGAAGTGCAAGAATTTCAAGGAAGCAAGTGGCAACAAGCGAAAGGAAGGGCAGGAAAGAGAAGGAAGAAAGAGTCGCTTCTCTCCGCTTCTCCAAAGCCTATACACAAACAAGTACGACTCAGGATAGAAGCACTGCAGACTCGCGTTTCGTTCTTCTGCGCAAAAGAAGGTTTCTCGCACGCATTTTCGAATGCTTATTCCAACCGATAAAGGACGAAACAGTGCAGAACCTGCGCCAGCTATCGCGTCACTGGTTCGCGTCGTTGGCGAAGCTGCAACTCTTACTGGTTTCCCTCACAGAGTACACAGCGCAGCGCTTTCCAGATATCGTACGGTGATGTTCCGCCGGTTCTCTCTCCGCGCGCATCAGCAACACGTGTACGCCCGTGGATATCGGCAGGCGAGGAAGACGCGGTCGCATCCGCGTTAAACCTTTGCTGACCCTCAACGCACGTATAGCGCGCCGCGGGAGCTTCTTACGACACTGCGTTTGAACTGCAGCGGAGTTAGGGAGGGGGCGTGTGCACATTTCGCCCTTGCATCTCGTCACGAAGTCCGAGCCCGCAACAACGCCTGCGCGAGCGTCCCCCCCCCCCTTTATTAGATATGCAGAGACACGATCTTTCGCTCGCTGGCTGACGCCACGGCAGCGGTGGCAGCAGCGCATCGGTGAAGACCGCGAAAATCGACGCCCGTTGACCGAGATACGCAGCGCGCCGCGTATGGTGCGGTCAATCCGCAGTTAATTGGCGACGCTTCCATCGGTGGTGCTCGCCGCTAAGCAGGTTTAGGCGCAAGTTTTGCGAGTTAGGCCCGCTTCCGTCCGCGGGTGGTTTTCTTGGGGGGGCGGCGATCGTGTGTCGAGCGCGCGCGGAAGTCGAAGCGCGTGCGCATCGCGCGGCAGGCGGTGAACAGAACGACCCGTGTTCGGTACTGGTCGTGACGCTCTCTCGTAGGAATAAGGCCAGTGAATGCGTGGAAGCAGTGGCTCACAGAATGACTTCGGAAGACCCCGAGCGGGGTTATGGACATAGCTAGACGTAACAGAGTGGCCACGAGAGCTTTGCGGCGGTTATACCGTTAGACATTGGAGCATACTCGCTATACTGCTTTATACAGCGAATCCCATAGTTTACTCTATTTTAGAATTGCCCTCGTAGCGCCCGGGACAGTGTATTTCTTGTGTTCAGTGTGCCCACTCGTTTTGTACGTGCACGCCATGTAAAGGTACGTGAATTTTTGTAGATGCCGAATACAGAATATGTAGATATTTTTACAAAATGGGTTTTGCAACACTCCATCTCATCCCACGGTGTACTGCCAAGGCGGGGCATCCAGTAGTTTGAGAATGCACGAGGCATCCTAAATGCATGTGATGCTGGAAATTAAGAGTCACAAACCTTATTGGATTCATGCATGATGTATTGCGCATAAGAGGGAAGAACACACAATTCATTTATCAGCACGGTGTTTACTGTAAAGAGACGACGACAAACTGGGCCAATTTTCGACATGCTCTGGCAAAATATCGATGTTGACTAAGCTAAGCAACTCTGATCATCGTATGTGTGCAGTGCCGCGTATTGCCCACAAGCGCGGCTTTGAGCACTCGAGCCTCCACTGATTTTTCAATTTACAGACTCTAACCTCCTGAACAGTCGCATCCTAAAGAGAAAACTTGCAGGCAGTACTTGGAATCAGACAGCGCTAGCCAGGGGTAATTAGAACTGAGGTGAAACAGCGCGAAAAAGACGAGGACACAAGGAAACAAATACCACAGACAAGCGCTTGTCTGTGGTATTTGTTTCCTTGTGTCCTCGTCTTTATCGCGCTGTTTCACCTCAGTTCTAAGTATGAACCAACTAGCCCTCATCAAGATCTTACTAAGGTAATTGGAGATC
This sequence comes from Dermacentor variabilis, assembly GCF_050947875.1. Taxonomy (NCBI): domain Eukaryota; kingdom Metazoa; phylum Arthropoda; class Arachnida; order Ixodida; family Ixodidae; genus Dermacentor; species Dermacentor variabilis. The sequence continues at coordinate 47,057,291 of NC_134571.1, read as the reverse complement.
GTTCGAAGAGGCATTCGTCCTGACAGTGGATATAAAAATTAGATTATTATTATTATTAGTAGTAGTAGTAGTAGTAGTAGTAGTAGTAGTAGTAGTAGTAGTAGTAGTAGTAGTAGTAGTAGTAGTAGTAGTAGTAGTAGTAGTAGTAGTAGTAGTAGTAGTAGTAAAGAGTCGAACGGCATAGAGGAATGACGTAGCGTAATTGTCCGAGTTAATTACACTCAGAATCTTAGAACACGGGTATTTCTGTCCCTGTTCTGTCCCACTTAAATGCACCCGCCACACCAGCCTTGCGGCCGCGTTTCTGCGTAGTTTGAAAGGATATCCGCACCCTAAATAAGTATAGGTTGGGGTCATGGCCTTGCTCAAACATGGTCAGCCAGTTAACTAAGCATACGATAAGACTGCAGCTTGGTTGTAATTGAAAGAAAGCGCGACAACGGCAGAACGTCACAGCCACTGAAACACCGCGGCACGTCTCTTTATTATATGATATTTGATCACTCGATGAGCGAGTTTAAATAACTATTTTCAGCCTGCTTATGGAGGCAAGATATTAAACCCTTTTCCTTTCACCTTTCCTGTCCTCTATCCCGTTCCCCTGTGTACAGTAGCAAAACAGGTGGAACCTTGCTAACCTCCCTGCCTTTCCTTATCTTTATTTCTTACCTGGTGTTGAGTAAACTGGGGCGATCACTTTATTTATTTATTTATTTATTTATTTATTTATTTATTTATTTATCACTTTATTTTCTTTCTTCTTTCCTTTCTTTCTTTTCTTCTTCTACAAATAACTCTCCGCGTTACTCAGGTCAGTTTTCATTAAAGCACACCCTCCCTCCCCCCCCCCCCTACAACGCTGGTCGATTTCGTTGGGAAGCCTTGGTTCCCAACGATAAATAAGCATAAGTTGTGGTCATGATCTTGACAAAGCACGGTACTGAAATATTAAGATTACGGTAAAATCTTAAAAATCATTGTGCTGTATATTCGCAGGATGAACTTTATACTCGCGATGCGAACGGTGTCGTGATAACACGTTCAGTAGCCACTCACCGACAACCTTCGCTATACTGACCGGGGAGTCGCACGTGAAATCGAAAACGTGAAAAAGAAAAACACAGGAAGATAACAAAGTCGGAATTAAAGAGAACGAGTTCACAAACTAAAGGCTACGGCTTTCGAAAGCGCGCGCTCGATCACCTTCGATGATGTCCCTCCCGCTAAAAGAACGCGTCGGATCTGTGCGTGGTTGAAAAAGAAGTAAAAAAAATAAACACTCAAACAAAATCAGTAATGCAGAATCTCAACAGAGGTCGACGAGATCAGCCGGCAGTGGTATAGCTGCAAGAACGACCGCACTTCATTTGTTAAAAAAAAAAAAAAAGAACGCCGGTGGCGCCTCCCGCTGGACTTGTCAACTGACGAATCGCAGCGCGTCCATGCAGCGTCAAATGCGACGTTAAAAAACACCAGCACAGCCGCCCGCGTCGGCACAAGTGTCTACGAGAAATCGTGATCACTTCGACAGTGTTGCGTTTCGCCTGCGACACGTGGTTTTGCCGGCGCGACGGCGGCGGGGCGGCGGACATTTTGGCCCGATCGTCGTCACCGCAACACTCATCGCCAGGTGTTTCCAGGCGCGTCTGCGGCGATGCGACCGCCTAGGGATTTCGTTCCAGTCATTGTGCCCGAAACAGGCGAGGCCAAAGCAGGGATCTCCTTCCAGTTATTGTGCCCGAAACAGGCGATGCCAAAGCAGGGACCATCTTCTCGTTACAGTCATTGTGTCCGACCGGCAGCGCCACGACAGTGTGCTGCGCAGCGCCACGACCAGGTGCTACGAGATCGTGCGCAGCGCCACGACATGGTGCTACGGCATCGCTACGACAGTGTGCGTCACCATTAGCCCATTGTACATTCACGTGCTCGTCTTTTGAGGGGTTCCTTCTTGCCCTCAACTGCGAGAGTATAAAAACAGCTGCCCCCGGACGCCAGAGGAGGGCTCCGATTTCTTCTGCTGAGTGAAGTGCTCTCCCGTCTCTCTACTTCGGTCAAACCTGACCGCCAACTCTTTGCGATGTTAAAATAAACAAGTTGTTTCGTTGTTACCAGTCGACTCATGCTTTGCCGGGACCTTCGGATGCTTCGAGTTGTACCCCAGGCCGCCAGGCCAACGCTACCCTTGGGGCTTGCGACCCAGGTACAACCACGGGCGTCAGCGCCGAGTTCCCAACAGATCGTACCAAGTGTCGCGATCCAAATATCTGGTTGCCAGCGGTGAGATCGCCTACGACTTCAAACAACGGTCTGCCAGCGGCGAGATCGCGACAACGGAGGCCAGCAGCAAAGAGATGCAGTTGACTGTATGCTGAGCAGCTCAACGTCGATCCGGGAGCAGTGCAACGAGCCCTGTGTGACGACTGGTTGCCTGCAGCGGAACGACTGCGCGGAATTCCTGCCTGCGAGGTTTGGTGAGTGCGGGACTTTCTTCTACTGAGCTTTGCCAGGCTTTTTGTTAGTGTCAGAAACAGAGCTGGTAATTGTGGTTGTCGTTGCTGCCGGGTTAGTTTGCGGCAAGACAATAGTAAGCAGTAGAGAAAGCAGCATTCAGAGCAGCCATGGATTTGAAGTCGTTGCGCAAACCGAAATTGTTGGAGCTTGCAAGAGAGTTGGGTCTGGATGTCTCAGACAAACTAAGAAAACCGGAACTGATAACGGCTATTCTTGAGTTAGAGGCTGAGGATGACGAGCTGTCGGAATGCCTTGAGACTATTGAGGAGAGGTCAAAAAGACAGGAGCGCGAACTTAAAGAGCAGAAAGAAAAAGAAGAGCGCGAACACGCTTTGGAAATGAAGCGTCTCGAGGTAGAGATGGAACGCGCTCGTAATGGAAGTCAGGCACACGGTGCAGGAGAACGCGTATTGTTCAAAATGACTGACCTGATGCGGCCGTTTAAGCTTGGAGAGGACATTGGTTTGTTCATGGTTAACTTTGAGCGAACGTGCGAGAAGCAGGGGTTCTCTCGGGAAACGTGGCCACAGCGCTTGCTCACTTTGTTACCCGGCGAGGCGGCCGACGTAGTCGCTCGCTTGGATAGAGAGGAAGCAGAGGATTTCGACAAAGTAAAATCGAGTCTGCTAAAAAAGTACCGGCTGTCTGCGGAAGCGTTCCGTCGGAAGTTTCGGGAAAATGAGAAAGGCAAAAGTGAGTCATATACAGAGTTTGCGTATAGGCTTATGTCGAACATGCAGGAGTGGCTCAAAGAAGAGAAAGCGTTTGGTGACCACGATAAAGTTCTGCAGTGTTTCGGGCTAGAACAGTTTTATAGTCGGTTACCGGAGAACGTGCGATACTGGGTCTTGGATAGGCCAGACGTGAGTACGGTGGCTAGAGCCGCTGAGCTAGCCGAGGAGTTTGTGACGCGTCGAGCTCGCGGAGCTAAGGACGGTCAAAAGGGTGAATTTGGCTCCAAGTCTGAGAGGCCAAGGTTCACGCCCATGAGATTTAAGGGGGACACGCGTAGTGAGGATGCGAGTGAAAGCAATCCGACCAAACGTAAAGAGACGGCAGCCGAAGCCGAACGCAGAAAGCGGTTCGAGATGAGGCGAGCGGGCGTTTGTTATACGTGCCAGAAGCCGGGTCACTTTTCGGCGCAGTGTCCGGAAACAACACCAAAAGTTGTGTTTTTTTCAATAGGCAGCACTGACGAGAACATGAAGCTTCTTGAGCCTTACATGCGAGACCTCCTCGTAAACGGGAAAGAGTGCCGAGTGCTTCGCGATTCCGCAGCTACGATGGATGTAGTTCACCCGTCTTACGTAGAACCCCATATGTTCACGGGCGAGTGCGCGTGGATCAAGCAAGCCGTGGAAGCTCATAGCGTGTGTCTGCCGGTAGCAAAAGTGCTTATTGAAGGACCTTTCGGAGCGCTTGAGACGGAGGCGGCAGTGTCATCTATGCTGCCACCCCAGTACCCGTACCTATTTTCAAACAGGTCCGATCACCTCCTGCGCGAGAAGGGGCTTTTGTTTGGTGAAGCTAGTGTTCAGGCCTTAACCAGATCGAAGGTTCGGGAGCTCGCTGCAAAGGCGATAGTTGCAGGGCCGACGTTATCAAACAACGAAAAAGGGTCAGAGGCGCAGCAAGCTGATATTCAGAGCACGCCCGAACAGAATAAAATTGAGTCTGTAGCGTTGAAGGCGCCAGATACTGGAGAGGAAAATCCCGACGCGGGAAAGTTAGAAGAGCTATCTACTGATTTGCTCATCGCGCCTACGTCAGACGGACTTGATAGGTTGCTAAAAGTCAGCCGGACGGCTTTGATAGCCGAGCAAAAAAAGGATGGCAGCCTGGAAAACGTGCGCTGCAATGTCAAAGAAGGTATCGCCAGGAAAACTGCGCGTTTTGTGGAAAGAGGTGGAGTCCTGTACCGGAAGTATCTAGACCGCCGAGGAGTGGAGTTCGACCAGCTGGTCGTGCCTCAATGCTATCGTCAGGATCTGTTGCGCTTGTCACATGGGGGTTCGTGGTCCGGACACCTAGGAGTTAAGAAAACTAAGGACCGTCTCTTGCAAGAGTACTATTGGCCAGGGTGTTTTCGGGACGCAGACCATTTCGTGAGGACATGTGACACTTGTCAGCGGGTGGGCAAACCAGGGGACAAATCGAGGGCGCCGTTGAAATTGGTACCTATCATTACGGAGCCTTTTAGACGGCTCGTTATTGATACAGTGGGACCTCTGCCGGTAACAGCCACGGGGTACAGACACATTTTGACTGTGATCTGCCCAGCGACAAAGTTCCCTGAAGCAGTGCCGCTTAAAGAACTCAGCTCAGTTGAGATAGTTAATGCACTACTGTCCATATTTGCGCGAGTTGGTTTTCCTGCAGAAATTCAATCAGATCAGGGCACAGTGTTTACTAGCGCTTTGACGACAACTTTTCTCGAAAGGTGTGGGGTAAAGCTGCTACACAGCTCAGTGTACCACCCACAGTCGAATTCCGTTGAGAAGCTCCACTCCGTCATGAAGCGCGTGTTGAGAGCCTTGTGTTTTGAACATCAAACTGACTGGGAGCTGTGTCTGCCTGGGGTGATGTTTGCTTTAAGGACCGCGCCGCATGCGGCTACGGGGTTTTCGCCAGCTGAACTGGTGTACGGTCGCTCGCTTCGATCTCCGCTTCGCATGCTTCGAGAATCATGGGAAGGTAGGGGCGACGACCCAGTCGTGGTGGAGTACGTGCTTAAGCTCCTCGAACGCTTAAGAAGGGCACAGGAGTTGTCAGGTGAAGCAATGACAAAGGCCCAGCAGAGGGCCAAGGTTTATTATGATCGGACAGCCAGGGCCCGTCGTTTTGAGGTTGGCGATGAGGTCATGATATTGCGCACATCGCTAAACAACAAACTAGACGTGCAGTGGGAGGGCCCAGCGCGAATTGTTCAGAAACTGTCGGACGTTAACTACGTGGTAAGTCTGCCAGGAAAGCGGAAAGCACAGCAAGTTTACCACTGTAATCTGCTCAAACCTTATAGACAAAGGGAAGCAGTGGTGTGCATGATGGTAAACGTTCCTGAAGAGCTTCCGGTCGAGCTTCCGGGACTAGGCTCAGTGACGAACAGGGAAGACACCGGTCAAGTCATTAGTGACCTTATCAGTAAAGCACCGCTGTCGCCTGAGCAGAAAACCGAACTACACCAGCTATTACAAGAGTTTCAAGGTCTGTTCTCTGAGAGGCCTGGTAGGACTTCTGTACTTACTCATGATATAGAACTTACCTCCACAGAGCCAGTACGATCCAAGGCGTATCGGGTGTCACCCCGCCAGAGCGATATTATGGAGGCTGAGGTAAAGAAAATGCTACAGCTCGGTGTTATTGAGGCAGGTGAGAGTGATTATACCTCCCCTTTGATTTTAGTTGAGGTACCGGGCAAGGAACCTCGTCCTTGCGTCGACTACCGCAGGCTTAATTCCATCACTAAGGATCAAATTTATCCGATCCCTAACATCGAGGAGCGCCTTGAGAAAGTTAGTAGCGCTCAGTTTATTTCCACCCTAGATCTTGTCAGGGGTTATTGGCAGGTTCCACTTACAGAAGAGGCTAGTAGGTATGCGGCGTTCATTTCACCAATGGGAACATTCCGTCCTAAAGTGTTGAGTTTTGGTTTGAAGAACGCGCCATACTGTTTTTCAAGTCTCATGGATAAAGTGTTGCGGGGACAGCAAGAATTCGCTTTACCGTATCTAGACGACGTAGCGATATTCTCCGCATCCTGGTCTGAGCATATGACACACTTGCGGGCAGTGCTAACCCGCCTGCGCGAAGCAGGCTTGACAGTAAAGGCTCCTAAGTGCCAGTTAGCACAGGCCGAGGTTGTCTACCTCGGTCACGTGATTGGTCAGGGTCGTCGCCGCCCCTCTGAAATAAAAGTGGCCGCTGTGCGAGACTTTCCGCAACCGCGCACAAAGACCGATATTCGGTCGTTCTTAGGTGTCGCCGGCTACTATCAGAGGTACATCCCTAGGTACTCTGATATCGCGGCTCCCCTGACGGATGCTCTAAGAAAGACAGAGCCTCAAACAGTCGTCTGGGACGAGACAAAGGAAAGAGCTTTTAGCGCCCTAAAGAGTGCCCTAACAAGCCAGCCTGTGCTACGATCGCCAGACTATACAAAAGGGTTCATTGTTCAGTGCGATGCTAGTGAGCGAGGCATGGGCGTTGTACTGTGCCAACGGGAAAATGGAGAAGTAGAACACCCCGTCCTGTATGCTAGTCGTAAGCTGACCAGTCGTGAGCAGGCGTATAGCGCCACCGAGAAAGAGTGTGCATGTCTCGTGTGGGCCGTTCAGAAATTGTCATGCTATCTAGCCGGCTCGAGGTTTATCATTGAGACAGATCACTGCCCTCTCCAATGGCTGCAGACCATCTCTCCCAAAAATGGCCGCCTCCTGCGCTGGAGCCTCGCTTTACAACAATATTCCTTTGAGGTGCGTTACAAAAAGGGGAGTCTCAACGGTAACGCCGATGGCTTAAGTCGAAGCCCCTAACGTAGGAATCAGCCTCAAAATTGTTTGTTACTGATGTTTTTCTTCCTGAGGCAGGATTTTTTTTAACATATTGCTTTTGTTTAGTGTTTCAAAGTGATGATATGCTTTCTAGTGCAATTTTTCAATTTGTGGACGCGTTCTGAGTGATGCTAGACTACTGTAAGGAACTAGGCAGTGGTATAAAAAGGGGAAAGAGCCTGGCGGGGCTTAGTGAGGGTTGTGCCGTGCTTGCTGACTGAGCGGTTGAGTTTTCAGCGTAGTTCTAACGCTTGCCGGGAACGAGAACAAAAATGTGAACTCTCCCGAAGTCACTTTGCAGTGTCCCGTGCGAACCTGAACGAGAGAACGAGGCCTTCTCTGTGCGCTGCGCTCAAGAAACGTCAAGGGACGCCCGACTTCGGTTATGAGCATCATCGAGCGACATCCCTCCGGACAGCGGATGCAGTCCCCTGTCCATCGGGATCTCCTTTCCCCGGCGGGGCGGTCTGTTGCGTTTCGCCTGCGACACGTGGTTTTGCCGGCGCGACGGCGGCGGGGCGGCGGACATTTTGGCCCGATCGTCGTCACCGCAACACTCATCGCCAGGTGTTTCCAGGCGCGTCTGCGGCGATGCGACCGCCTAGGGATTTCGTTCCAGTCATTGTGCCCGAAACAGGCGAGGCCAAAGCAGGGATCTCCTTCCAGTTATTGTGCCCGAAACAGGCGATGCCAAAGCAGGGACCATCTTCTCGTTACAGTCATTGTGTCCGACCGGCAGCGCCACGACAGTGTGCTGCGCAGCGCCACGACAGTATGCTGCGCAGCGCCACGACAGTGTGCTGCGCAGCGCCACGACCAGGTGCTACGAGATCGTGCGCAGCGCCACGACATGGTGCTACGGCATCGCTACGACAGTGTGCGTCACCATTAGCCCATTGTACATTCACGTGCTCGTCTTTTGAGGGGTTCCTTCTTGCCCTCAACTGCGAGAGTATAAAAACAGCTGCCCCCGGACGCCAGAGGAGGGCTCCGATTTCTTCTGCTGAGTGAAGTGCTCTCCCGTCTCTCTACTTCGGTCAAACCTGACCGCCAACTCTTTGCGATGTTAAAATAAACAAGTTGTTTCGTTGTTACCAGTCGACTCATGCTTTGCCGGGACCTTCGGATGCTTCGAGTTGTACCCCAGGCCGCCAGGCCAACGCTACCCTTGGGGCTTGCGACCCAGGTACAACCACGGGCGTCAGCGCCGAGTTCCCAACAGATCGTACCAAGTGTCGCGATCCAAATAACAGCCAGCGTGATGGCGCCGGTCTACGACCACTCCACAAATACTGTGCAGTGTACGGAGGGCAAGATGCGCTCTGCCATGCTCGCTACAGTTAAATTTATTCGCATACAACCTATTGCATACTTGGCCGCCGTGGTTATTTTTGGCCCAGCCGCGCGTATTCAACTGTAGCGCATATTTTCGTCGTGCCTCTATTTAAATAACAAATGCGAAGTTCGATCGTTAACTAGTAATCATTCTTGTCGACATAACTTCTTTTTTAAATCGTATTAATACCGACATCTCCTTTCCGCTGCACTGACATAATTTCACATCACTTAACCTAGCGTTTATACAAGGCATTACACTATAACTCCGCAGTGGCCGGTTTCGCAGTTTTCGCTTCTTTGGACCGTCTTCGTGCTTTAATTATTTATGATGTGTTGCGAACGTTGGCAAAAAGTACAGTCGACAACGCAAAATTGTTAAATGAATGAAGAGGGATGAATGTTTCATATCTCGACAACATAATCTTAGATAATGAGGCGCTCAAGAAGATACTAAAAGAGGTATTCAAGAATTATCTCAGTTTTTAATAAAGAACCTGCAAAGCGATTAGCTATTTGACCATATCAAAGACAAGTCAAGGGCCCAGGACCAAATCTTTAAATATCTTCCAGTTTCTACTGAGTTTCAGGTTCTCACTTTATTTTTTTAACCTCAGCCTTTCAGCATGAACTACCGAATAAGATTTCACGAAAGCCACGCTTATGACTTATCCAGCCTGAAATCCGCCAGATATGGCACCCCCCCTCCCCTAATTGAGGCTATACATACTTCTCACGTGACCTCACGTACCCAGCCCTTTCACCATGGCGGTCAGTGCTCAGAGCGCACGTTCGAGCTGCGCTCCGCGCGCGTAATCAACGGGATCAGCCGACCGTGAACGGTGAATGACGATAAGAGAGGCATTGAACCTATCGGAAGGAATCGCAACGTTATACCGGCCCTGCTGTGCGTTTCCTTTTTATAGCAGCCGCGCTAGTACCACAACACGGCAACCACTTCGATGGCGTGGATATATATATATATATATATATATATATATATATATATATATATATATATATATATATATATATATATATATATATATATATATATATATATATATATACGCTATACTAGAGCGTGACACACCAGCGCTGTCTCCTATCGGCGCTCCTCCCCAAGATCAAAGCCACGCGCTGCACCGATCGGCGCTCCGCGGCATCAGTGACAAGCGCGGCGTGCCTCCAATCGTCGTCGGCGTCGCGCGAGCGCGCACTCCGGCATGCGGAGGACGCGCCGCCGCTCGGTTCGCCCGCGTCGTGCCGTTCGACGTCGCCGTCGCCTTGACCGGCAACGCACGAACGCGAGAGTTCGGCCGTCTCGTCGATGGGGGCCGAGGACGGCACGTATACAGGCGTCGTGAGAGAGCGCGCACTCGCTGGACCCCACGGGGACGGAAACGACGACGGTCGTGCCGATATATTTACCCGACCGCACCTCGCCGCTCGTCTCGTTCTGTCCGGCGCTCGGACGTCTGCAGGGAGTTGGGGTATCGGGGCGGCCGACCAGCCGCGTCACGACCCAGAGTGAGGCGCGGGCACGTCGCATGCCTGCTGCGGACTCGGCGTGGTTGGTGAGCCACCCGATCACTGGGAACGAGTGGCGAACGGAAGAAGAAAGAAAATATATACAGCAGGCCCTCACGTTTAAAGAAAACAATGTGAGCGAGCGTGTGCGCAGGTGCGGACCGTTTGGTTCGCGTCGACTGTGCATACTTGCACCAACGATGATGTGTGCGTGTCCCTGAACTGCATCCTGAAAGGCAGTTCTGTATCACGTTCTTCTTTTTCGGCTTCATTTGTTTTAATTTCGAACGGGGGAAGGGGGGTGGGGGGGAGGCGGTGGTCATCGACATCGTGTGGCGCCATATATCATTGTCAAATGCTAGGCGTTGAACGACATCGCGACGTAAAGGGTCGGTCGTACGTGCGGGCACAAGAAATATGGCGCGACAAAAAAAAAGAAATAAAGAAGAAGAAATACGCGGGCAAGGAAACACACATTGAGAAGACGAGCGCTAATTACCAACTTACTTTAGTACTGGAAGAAAGTACCCCTGATAACCATAGTGCCTGGGAGATATCAAACACTGCCCCAACAACAAGGGTAAAACCATATTAGCAGACCGACACAACACGCTTGCCGAAGTTTAGTCTGGTAGGATTGTCTATCTCAAATTATTGGTTTAGTATTTGATATCACGTGATTAATGTGGTTTACAAGTAGTTCTCTTTCCAGGCTCAGCTCGTAGTTGCCTCTCGTGCTGTCAGTGCGTCTTTCTTTGTCGCCCTCCCCCCCCCCCCACCCCCTTTTTACATTTTTTTTTTCGCCGTATATCTCGTTCCAGGGCATCGAGTCAAGCGTTGTTCCACATCCGTGAAAAGCCGCCGCAGAAGCTCTAAAGCAGTATTTCATTAAAGCCGAGTTTCAGACAGCTGTTGTTCTTATCGTGCTTTGTATTCTAAACTTCTTGTAATCGAGAATTCATTTCCACAATTCCTATTTTCTAGCAGCATAAGCCAGCGTGCTGTATATTACAACACTGAAGCATGTGAAAAACAGTCATTCATTTAGGCATTGCCAGTATCAGCCACAATCACCATCGATACTTCTGCGTGTTGATTATTCCGTTATATGCACTGGATGCCTTACCTACGTTCAATTCATTCTCTATATTTTTTTTAGGTGAAGCCCGTACAACCAAGGAAGGAAAGAAAAAATGGAGAAGGAAGGCAGGGAGGTTAACCAGTTTAGCTTAACCGGTTTGCTACTCTACACATGGGAGCAAGATGGGGGGGGATGAAAGATGGGGAGAAGAGATAGAGAGCACATAACACGGCACACACATCGTTGGTTAGAGTCTGTCACTCTTGCGCGGTACGTGACATCACTGTCACAGCCGCTTGTCCAAGCCCGTCTCCTTCATAAACCGAAGTAGTCCCTTCGTCACCTCGTACAACCAAGATATAAGTAACACTAGTTATGCATATTGAGATCTAGCCCGGGTATCCTTGTAAGGTGCCTGGGCGCAAGCGCGCCGGCTAAGCAATAGGAACCGTCATACATTTCTTAACGCATTCTTTATCCTGCGCTGCGATCGTGTGTCCTGTTTTGTGCGCTCGTCTTTTGCCATTTCATTCTTATCTTTCAACTCCCCGTCCCACGTCCCCCGTTGTAGGGTAGCAAACGAGATTTTTCGGTTATCGTTAACGTCCCTGCGTTTCTTCTCTCTCTCTCTCTCTTCATCCTTATACCCCTTACCTCAGTAGTGGGTAGCAAACCGGAAGCGCGTCTGGTTAATCTCCCTGCAATTCCTCTCTCTCTCTCTCTCTCTCTCTCTTGATCATTATTGATGCCACCATGGTAGCTCATTGGCTGCAGCCTTACACTGCTAAGCTCGAGAAAGCGGGTTCAATCCCAGCGGCGTTGTCTACGTTGTGACAGGGCGGAATGCAGAAGCGCTCATGCACCGTGCATTGCGTGCACGTTAAACAACCCTGGGCGGTCAAAATTCATGCGAAGTCACGCAGTACGGCGTGCCTCATAAACAAATCGCCATTTTGGCATCTAGAATCCCGGAATGTAAATAATTAAACGTACAACTCGCATCACAACGTTTCTTACGTCCTGCCATATCATTTCTTGACGTGCGTCACAGCTGCCGGCACAGTTACACTACCGTGACTTCATTGGGCTTTGGGCTTACACACAGAAACCCTTCGGCGCTAAGCCAGTGCATCCCCACTGCTCTCGGGCGCGAACTCAAAGAGAATGGCAAACCATACAGCTCCACGTCTTGGACGTAACGTGCGCGACCAGAGTCGCGGTCATTGAACTTCGTGCACCCCAGACGCCGAAAGGACAACCAACGATCACGTCGGTACGAGACCAGTGGTCGCATCTTGACCTTACACGGCCTCCACTACATACGTTGTCGCGCTGGCACGATTAAGTTTCGGCACGTAACCGCCCTTGGACTGCGAAGAGAAAATAGCGGTCCGGAAGGAGGCGCGATAAGGAAGCGATGCCCGATAGTTTCGCGACGTCCGCGAAGTGCGCTGCCTTTTTTTTTTTTTTTGTCTTTCACGCTTCGCGTCGCACAAACGTGTGTGGATTAGCGAGTGGAGCTGTACGGCGATTTCTACGGGACAAGTCACCTCACGTTATCGGCACACGTTCCAATAGAAAAATAAATATTACAGCAAGAAAAGAGAGAGAGAGAGAAAGATAGCTGCGAATCGAAGAAAAATAAAAACAAAAAGAAAGAGTCGTACCAGCCACCATGCTACAAAGGGCAAAGAAAAGCCTGACCTCTTTTGAGGAATGACGCTCACTTCGCTGGGGAGAGGGGCTCCCCATACTGAGACGCTTCGATAATACGTAGAGAACAAGAAAGAGGTACACGCTGTCGAAGCAACATAAGTGCGCTACTAGGTCGACAGTTTTTAGTAGCTTCCGATGTTTAGCGCGAATTCTCCAGATGTGTGCACAAAAGGAGGGAGAGAGAAAGAACGAATGAAAGGTAGGGAGGTCAAGCAGACGCACGTCCGATTTACTACTATACATAGGGGAGAGGGTTAAAGGGCCCTTAAACCACACTGACAATTAGAGAAGACAAGCACGTGCTCCTCTCCGGGCTTTTCCTGACACTTCGTGTGCCGTCTTCACAGGTGGTGACGTCAAAATGATTATGGTTGGTCCGTACACTAGGGACATCAGAGGGAAGGGTAGTCAAGACAATATAAAAACCGCTCGGCCGATTTCGGGCTCAGAATAGTTTATGGGAACAAATAAGGACGAGAAAGAAATTATGCAGATTCAACGCACGTGTTGGAAACTTCGTGAAAAACAACTTCATACAACAACAAAATATACACGTGCTGACGTCTTCTGCGAATATAGCTTCAAGCAAGATGCCTTGTTAGCATGACAACTTGAACTGCGGCATCATTACAGCTTGAGTTATACAACTTCATTTTCGGAATGTTTTAAAACTAGCTTAGGAATAAATTGAAACTAGAAAGTGTGCAGTGATTTGCATAACCCAAACAAAAATTTATCATTGCAGAAATCATATTCATGAAATGAAGACATTCTGCGAAAACCTAGGAAAATCTGGGAAATTTTTTTATCTTAGGGGAAAACTGGCTTCGAAGAGTGGCAGCACTGGCTCCTTGCCATTGTTCGGACGCCTTTGCTAATAATAGGTCCAGTACCAGGATTGGCTGTAATTTCTCTCTTACGAACAATTCTGGCACAAGAATTTTTTTTAATACGGGCCCAGATGTTTTACTTTGAGGCTAAAATCGCCTCGCTACGCCAGACATGGAGTCATTGATATTACCGTGCCACCATGACATAGGGCAATATTTGCTGACGTCGTGCCGCAATAAGGCTAGTGATAAAAAACAATAATAGCCTAGAGTGCTGCTTGTGTTTCTTCAGTATCTACTTGCGTGTGGCAGCCGCAATGATCGCTGGAACGTAGCAGCAAGTGAAATCACAACGTACCCACCTCATGGATGTCGAAATGGGAAGTATGGTTCATAGAAATAAGTATCATTGTAAATTACTCCGGACGCTCGTATGATTTCAAGTATTTCCCTCAAAATTTCGAAGGTTTCTACTGAAGTTTTTAAATATTTACAAGTTATATATGTCTGTCGGTGCTCCGTTAAAACTCATAAGACAATATTATAGAATATTTTATAAGCTCCCTGGCAAAAGTTAGCCCGCGGACCACAGGAAACTTCAGGGCCAGTGTCCTGCAAGCAGAGGACACGTAAAAATCATTTGCCGAAAAGGAAAGACGTGTTTTCAGGCTGACGTAGGAGATGCCCCGTCATACGCTTTCGAATAAAATAAACGCTTATCATGGTTCCGGCACAGGTAAATTTATTTATTTTTATGTATTATATTGCAAAATGGAACTTGCGCATTCGTGATTACCTGAAGATTACCTTTGCTGAAAATATGCGGGGTTCTGTTTTGCCGCACAGGCGCCGTTCGTCAGTCTGTCTTTCTTGCCCGCTCTATTTCAGTGTTTAAAAATGGAAGTCTACCACAACTGTTTGTAGCCTACCTACCCTGTTTGTAAACATCACAACAGCCTATAGGTGACACGCTACATTACCAGTGCTAACACATACTCTTACTCAGAATGGTTCATCGTTTAGACACTTCAATGTGCGCACGGTGGCGTCATCATCGTCGGTGTGTCCGGTTTCTGTTTTGCTGTAAAAATAGCAAGGGCTACGAGTAAGCACGAAACGTTAGGCCTATTGCGCAATTAAATTCGGGGTTTTCACCGGTGACGACTCTCAGACATCTTCCCGGAATTCAAGACGGACCTTTATATATATATACTGCCCGGGACGGGTGCGCTATCAGATATGGTAGCGGGAAGAAAACAAAATAGCGTGGTTTTTACCGTTCGTGAGCCAGGACATTGCACAGTTCAGACACACAAAAAGGGGTCAAGAAATAGATCTCGACAAACGACATTTCGAAGCTCCAAAGGCCTTTCCCTAAACGTATCTAGACCAATCGGGGCATACATCAGTAGGGCAAAATGAACCCGCCCGGCATCGAATCATTCAGTGCTTGGTGAGTGAACGCACTTGACTGTAGGTTTCTGGGTGGAACGCTAAAAGCCAACTACAACATGTTAGCCACGGATCTGTAGAGCTACAAATTTAAGATTTTGTTCCAACATTCTGAGCTTGAGCGATCCACAGTGGCCGAAGAGACGCCTCTATATCCCTTGTTGTAACACTGGTGATCACATCAGGTATCTATCTTTTTGTAAACGTTCCCTGTGAACCTTCCTTTCTTCCCTGTTTGGAATTCTAAGCTTGAATCATCTACTGCAATACACGAATGAGACAAT
Source organism: Dermacentor variabilis (assembly GCF_050947875.1). Lineage (NCBI taxonomy): Eukaryota > Metazoa > Arthropoda > Arachnida > Ixodida > Ixodidae > Dermacentor > Dermacentor variabilis. The sequence continues at coordinate 47,041,999 of NC_134571.1, read as the reverse complement.
GCGATCGTTCATGCTCGTTGGTACCCAAACGAATACGTAACTTACACTCTAAATTCATTGGTATAAAAAGCACAAGAAGAACACTAGCCACAAGAAGAAGACTGTGGGCAAAAAAGTTTGGAAGGGGTATAATGCCAAGCCCTTGTATTTGATTTCTGCCTCACGCTTAGCATCATCGGATCTGGAAAATTAAAATTGTAGGCTCCACGGGAATGCCCCCTGCCTGCTTCCGAGCCTGTCAGCGTCTAACATGTCACAAATATTGTCTGTACCCGCGATTGTTTGACTTCTCAATTAACGAAGATCTAATGTCCTTTACTCCGAATAACTTACGCGACAAAAAAGCTGCTTCGGTGGGGCGTGTTTCTATATCTGTACTGTCTCTTTTCTGTACGAAAACGAATTTTATAAAAGAAAGAAATTAAATAAAAAGTTTGCACATTCTTATTGCGCTATGTACAACACACTAACGCGGACAAGATGAGCACTGACTCGAAACGAAGGCAATTCTTCGCGTCTAGCGCAACTCGTCGCTCTGTTGAAACGTTCGTAATTCGGCGGAATAGCTAGACGCCGATGAAGAACCGCAACGGTTGTTGTTTGAGTCTCAATTTTTCTTCTTAATTTCGCCTAGGGCACATCTCCAACCCCGTGTTCGTTCTCTCCCCCCACGCTCCTCTGTTTAGGAGTCACAGGCCAGAATAAACGGCTGTTTCCCCTCTGATTCCTGTGTCGCGCTCCGTTGCTACTCATATGTATGCGCGTTTGCTGTCCGGCTTGTTCTCACCACCTGGGAAGACGCACGTTCGTTCTCACGCTTCGATTTGGCGCACTCGTCGACAGCCGAAAAGACAAAACTTAAGCAGAGTAAGAGGAGGGGGGGGGGGGGGGACCGCGCAACAAGGATTAAAATACTTAGTCTATCTCCCACTGACGAGCCAGATGCAGCTATCAACGAATATTCGTCGCTGTGCGTTCAAGGCTTGCCTTCACTTATCTCTATCACGACGACGGGACAGTGGATGCATAAAAAAAAACTAGGACATCACGAAGTCGCCACCACCTGTAAAATAAAGTGTGTTGTCTGAGCTTGCAGATGCGTGCAAGCAGGCACGCACGCCTGCAGTCAGTGTATACGTATATGAGGACGACCACCGTGATTCGGCTGCTAGTGAGTGCGCGAACTTGATTGAAAAGCGTAGTTATAAGCAATCAAAGGCTGCTTCAGACCAAGCTGCGATTCGATTCGGGTAAAAATAAGAGAGAAAAAGGAAAGGGGTGAGTGAGCGAGAGAAACATGAAGATATCCTATCTAAAAGCGACCAGTTTCATTTCGTAATACGCTGTCGACTTTAAGTGTGCCCCCGCTACCTCGATTCGAAGGCACACACACACTCTGTGCGTGTTATCGTTTCTCCCAGCCTGGCCGTCGCCAGGTTTCAATCCCCATCTTTTCTGTTCTTTTTCTTTCATATTCACTGACTTTGTTTTTTCGTTACCGGATTCTTCACGCACAAGTGGCTTGCTTTTTCAGTCTATCTCTTTCTTCCTCTTTGGACCCACTGGGAAAAACCCGGTTGGATGCGACGAGGTCAGCTCACTCACGTACGCACGATGCGAAAGAACGAGAGAGAAAGAGAGAGAGAGAGAGAAGGCGCTATATGGGGAACTGCAGCGACGACAGTAGAAGTGGTAGTGGAGAGTTTCGTCGCCCCCTCTCCACCTTTCCGAGGACGCCTCATTATAGTTTTCTCACATAACGTCTCCCATTGTTGGTCGCCCGGAGTCGCGCTGGGGGCTTCCCGGATGCTCCCGCAGTAGACGAATGCAGCTTTTTAAAAAAAAGAAATAACCAAGAAACGACGGGGCTCTGCCACGAATTTTGCATAGCGACGCGGACGCCCTTTGGCTAATAACGAGAACGTTCTGTCGCGAGAGCACGCCGCTCGGCTGGTTGTCGCGGCAGTCGATTGCTCCGCGAGGCAGCTACATTCCCGCTGGAAGCGGGAGAAGCCGTGGCCCGTGTTGTTTGAACACTCTAGTACAACGACGCTTGTCATGCACTGGCGCGTTAAAAACACATGAAGAAGAACACCGTTCCCCTTTCCAGGACAGACGCTGCAAGACAGCTCCGTCACCTAGCCCGCAAGCTATCTTTAACAGAGTGGGACACCCAAATATAAGGTGCACCAGGTTACACGAAATGAACCCTTCGTTCCAGCTCCTATACTTCCACCCGGGCTTCACCGACGTGAGGCATCGCTTCTATGCCGGCTATGGCTGGGAGTGGCTTTCACGAAGACTTACACTACATTTATCGGAATGACCTATACAGTGCTGTGTGCGACTTCTACGGCAGCGAAGAGAAGCCGCTGTCGTCGATTTCAGTCGGAAAGGCGAACACTATCTATCGCATCGCAACGACTATATGAACTAACTAGCCCTCATCAAGATTTTACTAATGCAAATGACTGGGCGATTGGCCGTTGTCCATGCAGGCTCTATTTGAAGACCGTCCTCATCGCTCCTCGACCCGCAAGGCTGTGAAGGCAGTTTTGTCTTTCTTGAGGGCGAATGACCTGCGTGAACGTGTTTGGCTTGATGGGACCCTCCGGGCGCATGCGCGAACTCACCGCGTTTATCCTTCCCCCATCCTCTCTCCACCTCATCTTTATCGATCCCCATTTTCGTCTCCCAGTGTGGGGTAACCAACCAGATGCATTTCTGGTTAACACATACCTGCCTTCTCTCTTTCTCTCTTCCTCCACCTCCTATTGCAGCCAAGTATTTCGATGTGTCTCGTGAATCGGTCAAGCAATAATTGCCTGCTCGTCATCTCATCTCGAAACACTTAAATATGGGAAATTCATCATGTTCTTGAGCGTGTTATCGCTTTCCTTTAGTCTGTTATCAATGTTTCATGGTCATTCAAGTTGCTGCTAAATTATGACAACGTAAGGAAGTAGGCTACCGAAGAGGTCAGCTTTCCAGGAACTACATAAATTAAGCGGTATATAAGGAAAAAGGAGCAGAAATTTCTAAAAATCACTAAGGTTCTTCAAGTGTTCTCAATGGTAGCGTCATTAACATTTAATAAGTATATTTTCTTGACAAAGGTTTAACAGAAAGAAACGAAATGCTCCCTCTACCTCGCTTCCTTTTTCTTTTCTCTATACTTTTTTAATGACAGGGCTCATGCAAGTATATGGTTTATGGGAATAGATTAATACTTCCTTAGAAAACCACGCTTTATTCCCAATTTACAGGTTTAACTTACTACAGCGATAAATAAATGATAAGGTATGCTTCCACCAACTATCGTAGCATACTGTCACAGATATTATCGTGTTCCCTAGGCAGAAGTCGCCAAGAAAGGAAAAGCTTTATCTATCCCCAGACACGATGCGATGCCGGGATCACTACTTGTGAGCTGATGTCATCTTCTGAGAATGAGAGAATAATTCATTTAAGGCAACACTGGACCGCGACAATTTAACTTGTGTGCCGCATGCTCTTGTACGTTCAGTGTTCTGCGTGTGTGCGCGTAGATCTCTAACACAAAGTGCATACCATTTCATTCCATCGCACCCATCTGCAGCAGCACGCTAGGAATGCCGCTAGGTAAACCTCCCCAAGATTCATTAAAAAACCCTTTCTCTCTCTTTCTTTCTCTCTCTCTCTCTCTCTCTTTGGTCCGCGCCACGTTCATGAAGAACCGGCGATTGTAAACATGCCGGTGATTTCCCATGGACGTGAAGGCAAATCCAAGAGCACACGCGGGTTGTCTGTCCAATGGAGAGTTGTTCGTCTTGTCTTCATCGTTGTCTTCGTCATCACTACTGCCGTCGCTATCTTCGCAATCGATATCGTCATCGTCGCTTTCGTCCTCGTTGTCATCTGGGCAGGTACAGTCGTTCTACATGTGTCACCTTTCCTTCAACTGACTCTACGTGTTAGTCTTTTCTATTCCGTACCCTCTTCTTGCGCGAGGTTCACAGGAAGATGAAGATTCGAAGTGATCAACAGAAGTCGAGCACAAGGAATGTCTCTAGAGTCAACGTTTCGATAAGCGGACTTGTCTTCGCAGGAGGAGAAAAAAAAAAGAAGAGAGAGATGGAGAAATGCAGGGAGATTCACTTGTATCCCTTCGTCTCATCGAACTGTTTCAAATAAGGCGATTAGCGTTTCGCGAGGAACAAGAGCTCCCGCGTTTCTCGGCGTCGCGGGTTTTGTCTCGCGTCGTCTCTCTCGACTCCGGTGGGGTTTTTCTTTCTCGCGCGCGCGGCAGGAAACGGGCCACGATGGGCAGCGCTTCTCGAGCGCGCTCCACAACCGGTTGATCGGCGGCGCACTCAGACCGCGCATCGCACGCCGTGCAAAACCGCACGGCGCAGCGCGACGCGCGCCAGCCTTTTTAGCCGCCGCATCGATGGAGCAGAGAGGCTGCAGCCACCGCCGCCGCCTCTATTCTGTGACCGCGCCGTAGGCATCCTGCTCCGTGGCCCGGCGTAACAAGGTCACGGTGCCGATCGGCGTCCCGCGCTGGCCGCACGACGAGAGGCCTTTTTTGAGCGGCGGCGCGATTCACCCAAGCCGTTCCTCTCCTATCGCTGCATTTTCCTTCGGTTCGGGTCGCTTCTTCACTCTTTGTCAGTTTACTTTTCGGGTACGTGCGTAGCACGGAGGGCGTCCGTGAAAGAGGATTTCGGTTTCATTTTAATTTTCTCGTGTTTCTTTCATTTTTTATTTTTTTTTTGTGCCGAGACACTATTCCCTCTTGGCCAAGAAAATCCTGCTTCGAACGCTTCACAACACGCTGGAGTTCCTACGCGCCGTCATACATACTAGCTGCATGCCTGCGGGGACGCGCGTTATGTAGGCGGCGCCGGCGTAAAGGAAATTTCACGTAAAGCCTCGAAGGCGCTCCTGCTTTGCTAGAGATCCACCAGTCAATATGACCGCTCTTGACCGACTGAGCGATAAACGCTTGTGCACGTGGCTGTGCGCGCATACTGTGAAAATTTCTTCCCTCATTCTACTAATCATTTAGTCCGCTTTCCCAATACAGAGTAGCCAACTGGGCTCAACCATATATATATATATATATAACCTGCATTAAATTTTCGTTATTTACCCCAAAGAAGAAGGAGGCAATAAAGTCTCCACGCATTGGTAGCCGTCACTTCTTTTGAAGTAGCTGCGAGGGAGGAAAAAAGTGACATGACAAAGGAAGAGACGTTGCAAGTTCAGAGGCGTAATCTGATAATGCCGTACGAAATCTGCTCAAAAGCACAAAGCCGTCAGTACAACATGCTTACATGCTTACATGCAGTACAACAAAAGATACCTTACGTTACAGGAACGCGTAATACGATTTGTATTGAACTCAGTTGGCGATTCTTACTACGATTTGGTCAAGTGGCTGAGTGGCTATAAGATTAGCACCACGTCTTCGATCCCTCTAGTGGCGGCGGCCGTATATTCCGATAAGTGAGCATTGCAGGGATGTTGAGTTTATCTGCGTCGTCAAAGACAGACAAAAGCTCCTCCCCTTTGGCGTTCGTCATGGCTCAGGTGTTGCCTCATAGGACGTTAAGTTGAATCAACTAATCAGTCTAAACATTCCTGGCTGGCACTGTCCAATAAGAAGGCTTCTCTTATCCCACATTGCCTCTGCTTATTTTTATTATTTCCTTATAAATTGGGTGGAATTAATGATTTACTAAGACTTTAATTAATCTCTGCGTCAGTTACGTTACACCCTTTAAAAAATGCCGTCTTCTTGCTTTACAACTTATCCGGCGCTTCCATTCCGGTTGTATGTGCGACGCCCATTGAAATTTCACAATACATGGAAGCTCGGTGAAAACGTGAGTCGTTGTTCTATGTGCTAACGGCATCCCTTTGAACGTGGTTGCCTTGTCCGCGGAGTGAACAGAGAAACAAACGTCCAGACAACCTACGAGCCTTCCTTCGTTTCCGGACACAAGCCGCAGCGCAAAGGATATCGCTTTACGTCGATGCAGGTATACAGCACAGGCCCCGTCGCAAAAAGAAAAAAAATTCTAACCGCGCACTTTTGTGCTGCTTCCCGGGTTGCTGTGATCCATACTTGTTTCGCATTGAACCAAGGTTTACGCACACCAGACGACAAGAAAGCGATCATCCTCTCACTGCCTGGCATGTTGTCATTCCGGAGACACGTTTAGGCTGGTGCCCCGAGCATCATGCGGCAATTCCAGGCTATAGGGAAACTTCGGCAATGAAGAATAAGAAGTCGCGCAGGATACATGCAAGTCTTCAGTGTTGATGTTATCAGTGCACTGACCTGTACACCGCACCGAGAGTACTAAACCTTGTTCATAGCCTCGTAGGCGTTATAATGGCCCCTTTGGTCCAGTTGTAAACGCAGGTATCAAAACTGAGTACTTGTATTTCGTACTTAGTTAAATTGCAAGGGCTTTGTTCTTCAGAATTAGAACTCGAAATGACAGCAAAAATATAAAGGAATAAAAAAAAGTGAACTTGAGCGGCGCGTAGGGCGAGCTCAGCATCAACACCAACAGACTGGTAAAACCCGAGTCACACTGATTTTGGGGAACGGAGAGAAACGCTGTTCACAGAAGTCCCTTCACAGAACTGGCACGTCGCTTCTCGTGCGCCGAAAAAAGAAGTGCCGAGTGACGTGAGGTACAGAGAATTTCACAGCCCACTGACCTTGTATACACTTGGGTGCAAATGACGCTCAAGTCGCTGTTTCAGGGGGACAGTGAACTCGACGAAGAAACGTGGGATTAGGAAAGCGCGCCGGGTCGGGGACTCTCTCATTTGCATACCCCCGTGAGAATCACGCAGAATAATGTAAACGAGTTCGCGAACAGGCTTGTTCGCAGGCTGCAGTAGCTCTTGGGAAACGGATTGAAGAACAGGCCGCAGCGATCATACGCGAAGGAGCAGCGCAACAATCTGTGTCATTAAACCGCGGTGGTCATTGGAGCACAACGGGAGAGGCCGTAATAGCGTCATAGAGGTGGACCTGTGTTCGAGAAGCACATCAGATCTCACTGCCTAATAGTCGGAGAGGCGGGTGAATTTCTATTTAAGGTACTGAGGAAGTGACAGGCGCAGAGATGTATAGATAACAGTGGCTTAAGCTTAGATAGTGTGTCCTTTCTTTTTCCTACTTATATATGCAAAACAGATCATTGAAATAATCGTCCGATCCTTGAGTTAGATGAGAACTGAAATAATAAGTGAGAATGACCGCAATAATGGCTGGTTTATAGGATGCAAGAGAATGAGCAAACTACACGGGAACAGAATTCCTGAAGCGTTCCCACAGTCGCCCTCACTATCGCTGCCTATGCCATTACTAAAGGGATTCCGCGTTCCCACGTGAGTCTTCTTGCCTCCTACTGATATATAATTCCCAGGGGAATCGGCTTATTTTCTTTCGTGACACATATTGGCGTGTTTCCTCGTTTGAAACTTACTTCTCGTCACCGTAAGTGTAAGTATGAAGCCGTCTCTCTGATTGCACATTTTTCGTACAACCAACAAACAACCGTGCGTCAGCCACGCACCGTGCCGTGTAATCGTGAACTAACTGGTTAGGGCCTATTCACGATGCAGAAACGTGTCACCGCTATAAACAAAGCAACAAAGCGTCGAAGCGTAAGCCGTCGACGCTTGTTGACTGAGGACCACGTGGGCCCTAACAATTGTTGCTCTGACGGAACACGTCTGCCGACAACGTGCCGTTGTTCGTCGATAATGTTTGCCAGTCAAGGGGACTAAGCGATCAATACAGCCCGCCTCAGTATGAGTCCGTCTAAGAAACGTCGCGAGGTTAAAAGCTGCGTGTGGGCTGCAAGTTGTCATGCTATAGAATAATGCGTCAAGTAGTCTGCGAAGTATTTGTTTTTCTATACAGTCGAAAGAAAGCGTGAAAAGGGGGGGGGGGGGGGGGACTTTTGACATCAGCTCCGAAGCCGCAGAGGAGCTGGACTCTCCTCTCATCGCACTGATCGGAGCGTCGCTGTCACTACGCGTTATTACATATTCACACCGAGGGAGAGAGCGCGATCACGGCGCGATCACGGCGCGTTCTCGGCTTCAGCGCGCGCGCCGCTTCTTCTGCACACACGTTTTCGTGCTCCGGAGGCATCGACCGCGCCGAAGCCAGCGCGTATACGATCGTCTCGCGGACGAAGAGGCTGCAGCATAAGGCGGGGGCCGTTGGCGATCCCCATCGGCGCTGCGACGAAGTGTCGCCGCGACGAACCGACGCCTGTCACCGAGGCGCGCTGGTGGGCGTGTATGGAAGGAGCACGCTGCGTGCCTCGATCGGCTCGACCGTCGTGTCTTCGGTGGCGGCGGCGCGCCGTACACAATCAGAGTCAGTGTGCCAGCGTGATTGCGCGAAGGTGCAACGACCAGAGACCCGAAGGCGAAGTGAAGGGGGGGGGGGGGGGGGGCATCGCGTGGAAGCCGGAACCAGAACATAGCTTTCGCTCGATCACTGTCACGCCGACCAGCCAATGGCCGTCCATGGCGGAGGGCCGAAAAGAAGTGGAACGGAGTCCGCATCACCACCCCCGTCCTCCACCGCCCTCCACTGCAACGCAAGTATACAAGTGACAGAGGGTTACAAGCACTGCCGTGCCCCCGCGTGCGCGCGCGCGTGTATATGCCCTGCTATCGAGGGAGCGCGAACGCAACTCGTGGTTTTCGTTCCCCGGACTGAAAAGGAGCCCGTACCCATGCAGAGGACAGGAGGGGCTCGGTCGAAGAAGGTGTCGCCTGTGTACGCGGCCGTACACGACGCAGCCAGGTGTTATTTCTTGAGCCCTTGCGCATACCGGTATTTATCCGGGCTTGGCGGATCGAATTCTGCACCGTGCGGTAAAATGTGCGGTTATTTCTATTTTCTTTTTCTTTTTTTTAAAGGCTACGTTGTACAAGCTTGACAGCGAAATGTGACGCTGGTAAACACAAGCCTCCTCGGGAGATTATAGGTGTCTGTTGACTGCGGTTTCGCTGGTCTTTCTGACTATTTCGCAAACTACACGAACGAAAGGGGGATATTTTCTTTCTCTTTCTTTCTGCAGGCGTCATCTGGAAAGAGAGCGAGGGATTTTTTCCTCCAGTATACCTGCCAATTGCGCGGTTTCGCGCAGTTCTTCCAGACAAAGTGTAGTTGCGTCTTCTGACGCTGTAGCGCAGGTCGAAGCAGCTGCCCTTTAGTATCTGTGTCGTCAATACGTGATACCCCAGAGGTGTAATCTTAAGTGTACAGGGTTGTCTAAAACCCGTTTCCAAGTGAAAAAGTCAAATATTCAGCATGTATTGAATGCCACGTCTATTCGCCTACCTCTGTATTGTGTCGTCAGTGATTTAGTGCGTTGGATCTGGTGCACCAGTGAGTGCTAAGTGAAAAGACTAGATTGAAAGGCACTCTTGCAGAATTTCAGGGCTGTGTAACGATAGTTATATGAGCTTAGTAAAATAGACGGACCGTAAAGGTGTATGCAAAAAAGTATATATCAGTTCAAAAATCAACCTGAATGGATGAAGCCAACAGTCCTCTCAAAGATAAGTACTAGAAATATGCGTCCATTTCTTTTCTAACTTGCTCATATGTCACATAAACCACCGTTAAATAGTGAGCAGTAAAAATTATTCACACGCAGTATAGCTTAAGACAATTGACAAAAATAAGGAGTCAGACAGAAGGGTGTAGTATTGGGCTTGTTGGTGAAACATGCTTTAAAGGTTGAATAGCCGCGCAGCGACAGCAGAGGCGACAGGAGAGAGAACAGAGCGCTCTGTCCTCTCTTCTGTCCCTTCTGCTATCCTTGCACTGTAATATAATGTACACCCTAAAAAGTGAAAAAGGGTGTAAATGTGTCTATAACTCACACCCTTAGGGTGTCCCTCATATAGAAAACACCCTTAGGGCGTGAGTTATATACACATTTACACCCTTTTTCACTTTTTAGGGTGCAAATTATTTTACAGTGTGCCCCGTTATTCTAACTTTAAGCGGTCAGACAGCACACAGCGCTCTTTTCTTTCGTTCTTCAATTCCGCAATCACATAGTCCCGAATCTTATGGGTTAACCTAATTAATTAAATTACGGGGTTCTACGTGTCAAAATCGCGATCTGATTACGAGGCACACCGCAGTGGGAAACTCCGGATTAGTTTTTACCACCTGGGGTTCTTTAACGTGCACGTAAATCTAAGTACACGGATGTTTTTGCATTTGAACCCACCAAAATGCTGCCGCCATGGCGCAAAACGTACTGCCTATTTAGTTTCAACGATTCGTTTTTCCTGTGAGCTTCCCCTTTCTTTTCTCTCTCTCTCTCTCTCTCTCTTCTTGTTCTTCATTTCACTCCTCCTTTTCTTTTATTTAACTTTTTGTTGCAATTATAGTTACCTATTCTTTGGTGTAGTAGACCCATCGCTAAGACAGCGGAGAAGCAATTGCTTTCGAGAAACAATGCCCATTGTGAGAAATAATATTCTGCAAACTAAGTTCATGTTTGCTTGCTCGCTTGCTTGCTCGCTTGCTTGCTTGCTTGCTTGCTTGCTTGCTTGTTTGCTTGACTGGTTGTTTGTTTCACTAACTTCCCTTATCGCTCGATAGCTCAATAAATCACTGCAAGTCATTTATGGTGGAGGTGGGACACAATTGCCTGCATACTCTGCAAATGAAATACACGTGACTGGGTTATTTCTTTGTTTGCTTCAATGACATTTTTCTCTATCACTAACTCAACGAATCTCTGCACGTTCTCGACGGTGTCGGTCAGGCGCCTTAGGCTCTCGGCGAACTGTAACATTATCGTGAGAGAGAACGCAGCAAGAGCTTCCACGTGTATGGAACAGCGGGCGAGCAAAGTGGCGACGACCTCATCCTCGAGCAAACGCCCACGTTGACCCAAGACGCCGGGAATGATCAGCCCCGCACGAAGGTGCATTCTTCTTTATGTCGAGTGTAGGATGGTGCAATTACCGCGCTTACGCCCGCAACCTGTCCCGCGTGATGGCCCGACCACCGCTACGCGGGGTCTCGACAAAAAGTGCCGCGGGGACAGTGTAGAGGGCCCCCGAAAAATCATTGAATTTAAATCATTGTAATCATTGAAAAATCCCTGAAAAATCATTGTATTGTAAAAAAAGTATTGCACTTATTCACAAGATTCTCTGTGGGCTCCTCACGGATAACCTCCATGCATGCGAGTATATATATATATATATATATATATATATATATATATATATATATGCTAGCCCCCTGGTTAGCTCAGATGGTAGAGCGGCTGCCCCGGAGAGGCGGTGGTCCCGGGTATGATTCCCCGGAACAGGACGAATATTTCTTCAACTGCGAGGCTTTTCTTTCCCGGAACCCGTATTTAATCATATAAAATGATGTTCACACACTAGTATTCACAAAATTAGCAAGCTTTGGCCATTGCGTTGCACGTTATCAAGTGTTAGTTATTAAACGCACAAATTAGGTTCTCGGCACAAATAAACAACTCCTTCGCATACGCTACATGAAGTGCGAATTATCCCAGTTTAGGAAGAAACTTCTAGCTCCCTGAAAGAGAGAGCGAGAAGGATAAAGGAAAAGGCAGGAAGGTTGATGAGATGGCAATCTCCGATTTGCTATCCTGTGTTGGGGGAGGGAAAAAGAGGGAGGATAAAGGATGAAGAGAAAGCACAAGAACATCACGGCGAGCACAACACATGCGCGAAGTCAAAACACTCTGAAGTGTTCGTTATCAATCGCCAAGGCAGTTGTTCGAAGTGGGCGCGCGATCTTCTGTACTGGCAATCGGTGAAGCCACTTTTGGATTTTCTGTGCACGAAATGACGGTAGCTTGTGGAGCATTCCGCTACTCAAGGGGTGCCAGCACTGGACTCAGTGAAGCCAATACGTGCACCACGCATTTAGCAGATGTAGTGTGCTAGTAGCGCAGATACGTTCATTAATGACCATAGCCCGGATACGGCTCGTAAATCTGCAGCTGGCACTTCACCAGCGGGTGTAGTGAGTGTCAGAGTAGGGGCACTACGCTGCGACTGCTAGACAATCTAAGAATAGAGCCTACCGCGCTCCATTACGTAACGTTTCGTGACTGTCACCGCCGGGACGAAATTTATCGTAATATCGTTCCAATTTTATGCTTGATCGTGCGCACTTGATGATTCAAAATATTCAACAAAAATTTGAGAAATGTTCGTATTTACGAAAACTGACTATCTCATTCGAATATTGAATCAAATAGGACAGTATATGATTGGTTGTTCGAGAGTTTCGAACATTCACACTACCCTGACAACAGGCAGTCTGTGACCTGTATCTGTACCTAAACCAAACTGCCTATAAATCAACAAATGATGCTTGGATAAAAGGTTATTTGATATGTAACCTTGAACCTTGTATGTTGTAGGCTAGACCCATTCAAGAGCTAAGGATTAGCCGGCGCCTTAAACTGAGCGTCAACATCTCCTTATATGGTATCAATAAAAAAGAATCATAGACGTCAAATACACAATTTGTGAACAAATATGTCTGTATAAAAAAAACTATCTATGGTTCATGAAATTGATACCTGCAGAATACGGCCTCGGAAGATTGCACAAAGGCAAACTTCCTACGGTTCATCAACTTCAAATAGAGATAATAGAAACTAAAAGTCGATATATAAGACGTCAGCCAAGAAATGCCTAAATATAGTTCATAGACTCCCCGACTAGCACTTTTAACCAACTATATCTCTCTTACCTAGGTGACTGTAGGTTATCTGAAGACTAAGGGAAATTTTTAGGAAGACGATGTGCTCTATCGGTCGACTGTCTATACTGTAGTGCGCCTAAATCTAAATAATTTTTTAAATGGAGCGCTCGAAGCACAGGAACTCCATTCAATAGGTTTGTTGACTACGCGATTTCACTGCGCGTTGCCAGCAGCATAGACAAGATACGTAGTCGTCAACGAAGAGGGAACTGCAACGAGATATGCTAGCGAAATAGCCATACCTGCGTTGACAAAAACGGTCTTAACGCTATAACTGTTCGTAAGAGAAGATGTCAGTCCATCGCGGTATTGGACATACGATTAGGGAAGGCGGCTGGCCAATGGTAAACAGCCCTTACTAGAAAAACACCTTGTTAATTTGACCTCAGACGCGATTACAAACACTTGGTGATTTGTTGTTGTTGTCGTTGTTTACCTGAAATAATTCGGATGAGAAAAAAGTGAACCTTACCCAAAGTATTCGCGAAAAAATATATATATATATATATATATATATATATATATATATATATATATATATATATATATATATATATATATATATATATATATATATATATATATATATATATATATATATATATATATATATATAACCTCATAACCTCGAGCTCGAGCGGTTATCTTCCCTCCTAATGAGGAGGGAAGATAACCGATGGTCATTAAGGGTTACGGACTGCATTCCAAGGGAAGGGAAGCGTAGCAGGGGGCGGCAGAAAGTTAGGTGGGCGGATGACATTAAGAAGTTTGCAGGGACAATATGGCCACAATTAGTACATGACCGGGGAAGTTGGAGAAATATGGGAGAGGCCTTTGCCGTACAGTGGGCGTAACCAGGCTGATGATGATATGGATATATATATATTTATACATATATATTTATATATATATAATTTTATAAAAGTGGCACTTCTTAATGTATTTTGGACACAATGCCAACAAGCTTTATACGGTCACTAGCCAGCTGTTGTAAGCAGCCCCTATAGCGGCAGCACCGTCGCCGCCATCGTGACTGTGTCTCTACGGTTTGTCGACCGCAGAAATACCGTGATCGCCAACCTCCCGCCTACCACGGACTGTTGTTTTGTTGGGAGAGCTTTTTTTATGTTCGTGTTCTTGCGCCCGCATTAACAAAGTAGCCGGTCGTACGCGGGAGTTGTTCGTAAGAAAAGACGTCCCCCAATCGCGATATAACACAGACCATTCGGGAAGTCGGTCCCGATCAATGGGGGATAGTTATTACAGAGCAAAGCCTTCGTGAATTCGACTGCTGTGTCCACCATCCCAAAGCTCCTCCCTATAATTATAAAAAATCAATAGCCCAAGGGCGTTCCTTCATTAGCCATCGTGTGAGTGCGCGCCACTCACGATGCCGATTGGGGACGTCGATTCAACACAGTGACCTGATTCGGTCCCTGGTACCTAGATCACAAAATTTATCCTACGCAACCATCGTAAGAGATTGGCCATGAACGAAACGACCGTCTCTTTATATCGCATCGATCGCACTTGAGGAAACAACAGGCCAATGAGGAAACAACACTTTGACGTAAGATAGGTTGCGTTTCACAAGAAAATTGTTACGCAACGACTACTGTTCGCAAAACTAGACACAAGCCAATAGCGATTTTAGACATACTATTATATAACGCGCGCGGTCAATTGCAAACATATAAAGTCTTGTTAATATTTCTGTTTAGCATCAGTTATTAGGTAACATTTTTTTCTTACATGGCAACTTCTTCTTTCGTACCTTGCGTCCGCTTCTGCTATAACCCTCTAGTGTTGCAGTGTCTATGAATAAATAAAGAAACTGTCACAAACTGAAAGCTTCGTGAATTTGTCCTCTGGGCCAGTATTCACAAATAATGTACTTACAAGCTATTCGTAAGAGCAGGTACCAACAAATCGTGATATTGGACACCCTACCATCGAAGGCAGCCGGCCAATGGCAAACGCCTCTTAAAATTGAATTATGGGGTTTTACGTGGCAAAACTGCAATCTAATTATGAGGCACGCCGTAGTGGGGGACTCCGGAAATTTGGACCACCTGGTGTTCTTTAAGGCACACCTAAATGTTTAAGGTGCACCGCCGTGGCCGGGATTCAATCCTGCGGCCTCGTGCTTAGCAGCCCAATACCTTAGCCACTAAGCGGCGGTTTGACGCCTCCTAAAAAAAAAAATATCAGTGAATTGTGCCCCTGACGAGTTTCCGCAGTGCTGCGCTGATTTAGCGAGGCACGCAGAAAACGTCGGGCGCTTCGCAACCTATAGATGCCACGCAAGCTTCTGCCGCGTTGTTCGCATCTGCGACAGGACGCGAAAGCGCGCCCCCTCCCAGCCAGTGCAACTTATCTCTTTTCCTCTCGTTCTTGCCTCGTTCGCTAAACCCTCATTTCATTTGCCGCCATATATTTCGTGGTTCTCTTCGTTGTTCCATCAGTTTCCGCGTGGCCCCCCAACCGGCGCCTGTCCGTCGCCGCCGCGCGCACAATGGAACGCTCATCCCCCCGCTCCACGCGTGGTGCCGCTGCTGTCTACCGGCGGAAAATGTGGGTTAAGTGAAATCACCCCCCCTCCCCCCACCCTCTCCCGAGCCCGCGGGCGCGTCCGGACGCCGCCGAAGACGCGCCTATCCGGGCGCGCACAGTGCGCGACTAAGCGCTGGAGCACGCGCGCCTGGCGTGCTCCAGCGTATAGATGGGCGGAGGACGAAAGACAAGTTATCCGCATTTACGAGGCAGGTAGTGCGGAGCCCCCCCCCCCTCTTCCCCGTGTTATGCATACGCACGTTAAAGGAAGGCACACAGCAGCAACCAGCTGTAGGATACATCTGCGCGAGCAAGAGAAAGGCGTCCGCGCTCCGACTATGACGTCATCTGTATTAATGACCAAATGCTCCCATCGGAAACAACGCGAAACGTGATCGCGCTAAGAGTCGTCCACGTACCCCACAGAAGAATACGGCATTTCGACCTCGTCGTCATGACGTCACAGCTGAAAGCGCGCAGATCTTACGTTTCGAAAAGGCATCGCCGTGATTAACAAGACCACTCTGCTCGTTTCTGAGCGTTAAAATTTGCCCTGAAACGGTGACACCTGTCAGGGTTGTCAGGCTCGCTTAGTCTGCACCAAATTGGCTAGTTCAGGGGCCTGCCATCTACAGAATTTTGGGCTACTACGTTGTTAGGTTACTTTTTGACTGCTTTTGAATTCGATATCAAGTACTTCAACAGGTTCATAAATTATCTTGTTTTCCATATAAGACAATCGCGGTTTGCGCTAGAGAAGCTGGGCGTCCTATGCTGGGCGACGTAATTCCGACTACGAAGCCAGCGCTAAAGCGTATACCCCTCAGTTCCGGACAAATCAGACGCAAGACCTCGCACTCTGCAGTTATTGGCACGTAGTCTGAGAAGCAGAGGTGATGATTATTTATTCACAGTTTAACTACTTTCCTCAGTCGTGTCTGGATATATATATATATATATATATATATATATATATATATATATATATATATATATATATATATATATATATCTGCTAGATGGGGAGAGTTCGACATTATTTCTTTATTATCTGGCAACCTTTACATTAAGCATGAAAAGGGGAAAAGAGTGCGGCCGCACCACTTTGTTGCTTACCGATTGCCCGCGTCAAGATACGGCCCGCGTTATACGCAGCAGCCGCCGGAGTAGAACGCCCCCAACCCCCCCCCCTCGGCTCCCAGCTCCCTCCTGTCCACTAAGTGCCTTGCGCGCGAAGGAAGACTGCGCGCTTGCTCCCCGCTTTCCTCCCTTCCGCGCACGAGATTGAGCCGCCATCGTCGACTCACCCTCGCACGGTTCCACTCGCATGTGCAGCATAGGGCGCGCGGGGACCATGTTATCACCCTTGTACTTTATACAGAACATCACGGCGACGCCGATGGCAGAAATACGCATACAGTGTCCATATAATTGATATCGCAATAAAAAAAACAGCTCGAGAACGGGAAAATAAAGAAGACAGGCACGCAGCACTAACTATATATACAGTAGTCAGCGCTGCGTCCGTGTCTTCTCTTTTGTTCCGTTTTCGTGATTTAGCGTGCGTGTGCGTGTGTGTATGGGTGTGCGTGTGTGAAAACTACATCGTTTTGAAAGGCTTCCACCTCGTTGCGTTGCCTGTGCAGCAACGGTATCACTAAACCAGAATATTCCCTAGCGCTTGTGGTATTTCTTATATGTATAGGCCTCCATGCAGCTTTCTGAATAATTTAGTATGTGCGTCCATGCATGTGCATGTATCTGCTGTTTCCGGTATATTTGTTTTTTTTCCCTGTGTATAACATTTCTTATCCATCACCTGGAGTTGCATATCAGGCTTTCCCGACACTATCCCACCTTCGCATTTAGAGTGAATGATAGAGGCATTCACACATGGCAACGGATAGGGAGGAGATAGATACAATCAGAGCCGGCAGTCCAGCTTCCTGTTTACTACAGTGCAGCAGATACAGGGCTCATTTTCAAAAGGTAATTCTGGCCTATTGCTTTTTGCGCTGGTGGACAATTTTCGAACTCCCGAGACACTCAGCTGCATGGTGCAGCGTTCAAAGCTTCCCCTCCCTTTCTTTTCCTTTCATGTTTTTTCCCTTCAGCTGTTATTTTATTCGTTTGGCAGCACTTTCAAACGGCAGGAGACTCGAACGCGTACTACTACGCGAAACGCTATACAGCGCTCGCACATGAGTGACAAAGATACATTATTTACTTCCCAGTTTAACTCAAATGTGCATGAAAGATGAGTTTATTGAGAGGTGCATAGTCACTGTGGCAACACTAACTTGATCCTTTTGTACAGAGAGAGAGAGAGAGAGAAATAGAAGTGAGGAAAGGCAGGAGGTTAACCAGACGCGCGCCCGTTTTGCTACCCTGATCCTGGGGGAAGAGGTATAGGGATGAACAGAGAGAGAGGGAGAGAGGACATAGAGATAGCACAGTTTCGCACACTTTTAAAGGTTCGTACCGAGTCTACACACGGTCGCCAAGACGTGTCGACTTGAGGTAGTGCAACAACGCTTTCGTGGCCTTCTGTGCCATCGACGCGTACGGCCATGGCCCGAGGATCTTCGTTTCCGAAAATGGCCTAGAGTCCAGCCTGTTCAACGCTATTCGGAGAGCTTCGCGCTCGACAGAAAGGCTTCGGGTTATGTGACACCTCCTATTTGCGCAAGGCTCTTAGTAAAGTGCTTTTCAGTACTCTTCATCGCCACATGACACTCGCTAATTCAGCAATGGAGGCTTTTTTACATATGCGGATATAGAATAAGTAAGCCTGACGGCGAACTCCTTCTACTTCTTGTTGTGATATAGCAGTCCTATACGGTTTACGGAATCCTATCCCCGTTATACCTTGCTCGTAACTGTGAAGTATTTGCGGCATTCAAGTGAAATTTCTTTCGCGTTTTCTTTGCGGATGAGGAAGATTTCTTGTCGGCACAAGCCGTGACACGGAACACGCCAGGAGGTCGCGTGCTGTGCGGCTTCTGCATTGTCTCCCATTCCATTCTTCCCGCGTGCCTACGACCACACACACCAACTTCACGCTTTTTAAATCGAATCAGCGGAAGTTCTTTGTCCTCAGCTCTGTGGGCCGGGCATAGGACGAAACGCAGGGGCGGCGGATGCAGGCATCACGCAAGAGCGACCCATTTAAGGCGACTCGCTACGCGCTATCTGCCGCGGCGTGCCGCTCTGCGCATGCCACAAGGGGAGAGGGCCGGACTCCTCAATAATCTCCGAGCGCGATCTCACGCGCAGATGT
Source organism: Dermacentor variabilis (assembly GCF_050947875.1). NCBI lineage: Eukaryota > Metazoa > Arthropoda > Arachnida > Ixodida > Ixodidae > Dermacentor > Dermacentor variabilis. The sequence goes on along the minus strand of NC_134571.1, from coordinate 47,023,352 downwards.
AGGGCGCCGCTAAGCGACGCCGAAACACGGTGAAGTTAGGTTTGACGAAAACCATTTGGCGCGCAAACAGCGCAGCACATCCCGGCACCCCGTAACTTTGCCTCCGCTGTCCGGTGTATAGCTTCCCGTCAGGACGTGCGCGTGTATACGACGCGTCGGCCGTCATCTCGCGTCGTCCGCTGTTTCTCAAGTAGCCGCGTTTCGTGTTTGACTCCACGTTTTGCGTATCCTTTTTTTTTTTTATAATGTCAAGCCTGCCAATGCTGTGGGCCTCCAATTTCGTTGCTAGTCGGCAAATCCCTGCATTAAAATCAACCGATTCCTTTTGAAGCTGTTGTAAATTGATTTCCGGCATATAAATTAAAATTTCTGAAGACGGCATACGGCTTACTCTGGCGGATATAACTTCCGCGGCTGTGTTCACCCTCGCACGCACACAGTGTGTAAAGGCAAGAGATGATAGAAAGGGCAAACGCAAGGAAGGAGATATCAGCATTGAATGAGATCGGTTTCACCGACCCTGAGTCAACAGCGTGTCCGCGCGTTCGAGGGCTGCGGAAGTCGGCGCAACTTTGAGAAGCGACCGAGGCTGGCAGACCACAGGGCGTTCAGCGAAGCGCACGGGCGGCCGTCTTAATGGTCTTTTGTGCTGCGGAATATGGCAGCGTTCCCGAGCTGGAGATCGCGGTCTCTTATCGGCTCGCACTGGAAGGACGGGCCAAAAGGTGATCGCAAACCGAGCTCCGAACACAGATGCAACGCCTCCGATCCGGTCGTTAAATGATCTCGATAGCCTGGGACTGCCTCGCTTTTTCTGGGAAGTGTTATGCACACACCGGTGCGGCCGTTCCGGTCCTTGACTAACGCGTACATGTGTACGCCGCTCTGGTTTGCCCGCTATATACAAATGCGCGGCGGCCCATTGTTCGTGTAAAACTGGTGCTGCCGTTTGGGCTGTTGTGTGTGACCGTGCGCCGCGGCGTCTGTTAACTACGTTCCGAGGCTTCGAGCCATGAGAAAACCAAGGGAGGTCGTTGGAATCACGCTTTTTCTAGAGCGTTGAGGAGAGCGCTGGCTGCCCGAAATGCGAGCACAGGTGCAGCGCAATTTTACAGCGGCGGTAACCGGAGAATTAAACAACGGTGGTAACCAGGAAGCGGAAGCAAACGCGACGTATCAGGCACACACAGAAGGATAAAATGTTCTGAACCCCGACTCGGGCAATTTCCTCGCGCTGTGCCACGGAATACGGTATGAATGTTTCCCGCTGAGCCCACTCTAACCAATATTCTCTCCAACCTCAACCCTCCGATCCCTTACTTTGGGAATTTAGGACAACAATTGAGTACTGAGGGCTAATGACTAGTGACCGTATTCATAAAAACCTTTTACGCCAAAATCTTTCGTAAGAGAAAATTTCAGCCAATCCTGATGCTGGAAATATTATTAGCCAAGGCGGCCGGCCAACGGCAAAGAGCACTAACGAACGCAAAGATTTGTGAATTGAGTCCTTGGGCCAAAGTTTTAGTTCGCAAGGTCATTTTGTGATTTACCAATCATATTTCGCTATCTCTATTGACCAGCGCTTACTGTTAAACACTCAAGCACGTAACGCCTGTGTTGTGAAGATGGAATGAATTGTTAAAGAGCTGGGCCCGTATTCACAGAAAGCTGTTAGGCTAGCATTGTTCATAGGAGCGAAATCTACCCGCCGTGGTTGCTCAGTGGCTATGGTGTTAGGCTGCTGAGCACGAGGTCGCGGGATCGAATCCCGGCCACTGCGGCCGCATTTCGATGTGGGCGAAATGCGAAAACACCCGTGTACTTAGATTTAGGTGCACGTTAAAGAACCCCAGGTGGTCTAAATTTCCGGAGTCCCTCACTACCGCGTGCCTCATAATCAGAAAGTGGTTTTGGCACGTAAAACAGCATAATTAAAAAAAAGGAGCGAAATTTATGCAACCTTGATGCTTGACTTTATTAATGGCATGGCCAGCCAATGGGAAAGAAGAACTTGCAAAAGAAAAGCTTTGTGAACTCGGCCCCTTGTCATTTTGGGCTGTCAGAAACTGGGACAGTGTCAGCCTGATACGGCCGAACTGCGATAGCTCTCTTTCAGAGGAATAGTTTAGGTTTGTCTTGAGCAAGATATTTGCGGTGTCCGATCCCCACAGACAAGTGAATAAATACCAGCTATAGCGCGCAGCAACGCAACTTCGCGTCGCGTTCGACATTTTCTTTCCAAGAAGCAAGCACATCCGTTATTGCAAAGGAGGACTGGGTGACTGTTGCCCCAATCAAGGGAGACGTCTCATATGAACGGTGTCACCGGCCACATACATGACTTGATGTGTCGAGGGGAACAACGACCTGGTTAAGATGTCGAGCCTGCAAGGACAATTCGCGCGCTCCCGCCGTCGCTCCAGCCGCTTTCGCAGACGCGACAAAGGCTGCTTCTGAGCAAGGGCGGAGACCGATGACGTCGCGAGCTCCGAACACATCGATGGAATGAAAGGCGACCAGTTTCTAAAGTACGTCTCGCTAGAATACTGTGCAGTATTCTGAATGCTAGGTCTGGTGTCAGTATAGCAGGGTTGGTATGTAATGTATAGCAATCATTTTCACCTGCTGTTATTTCGTTTTCATGATCCGTCGTTCTTGACAGGCCGACTGCTGCGGTTTCGTATAAGCTGCGTCATGTTACGATTCATGCGATAACGTACCTTTAGAATTCTCACGACCCGTTTCTACGCACGAACGGTTTTGCGAACACAAGGTCAGATTAAAAGAGGCTTTCGTTCCCATTGCGTTTCCGTGATTTGCCTACGACTGACACGTATCGTTAGTTTAACAGATAAACAGACGTCTTCTTTCCAGCACATTCAGTTGTTCTTAACCTTTCGTCTAATGTCGTGCGGCGCGCTTTGCTACAATTTCTGAGCTGCTGCCAGCCAGTCGTACAGCATCTGCACTGCTGCACGGTTTTAATGGCACTAGACATGCCAGCCTGGCTCGCCGCGTTGACGGCGACTAATCACGACGAAACCGCGCGTCACCGCGCCTCATACTCGGCACATGTGTGCGTGTGTGCGTGCGTGAGTGCCACCAGGCAAGGTCGTATCGTCCCGTCTCCCGCGCCATCGACAACCCATCAAGGCCTGTCTCCTAGTGGCGGCGGCATTGCCACCGTGTGTCAGGCGCGCCGAACGAGAAACAATGGTCCCGGGTCGCGAAGAACGGAACGCTGCTGGAGGCGGCGGCGGGGACGACGTATCAAGGTTTTGTTTCCGAAGGACCCATAAACCGAGACGAGAGTAAACTGACGGCGGAGGAATGACAACGCGCTTTCCGGACAACAACCCAGCGGTCAGACACATGTAGCTATAGCTAGAGAAAGGACGCGAGCGTCTTTGAAAACTCAGTGTCCCAGTCTGTAGAAGGAAAAGAAATTAATAACTGCTTTGAACGCTTTGAACGAAGTTAAAGCGTCACGCATCGGAGATTCCGACAGGGTCGAACACAGGAGAGGCGCACGAGATTGCTAAGGCCGAGATCGCGTATAGTGTTCACGCGTCACTTCTTCCACGGAGGTCCCTGAAAAGGCACCCCGCGTTCATTGCAAGGTGACAGGTGACGACAGCGGCGCCAATATAAACGACAATTACTACGACCAAACGCATCCCGAAACGAAACGTGCTGTGTCCTTGACATGTGTCGGCCTTTCTCGACGTCCTCAGCGCAGCTGCCAGCGTACCTGCTGTTGCCACCGTTATCACTCAGGTATGGCTTATTTTTCCCAGTATGAAACCTTCGTTTACTTTCAATAAGCATTTCATGCACGGAAGTATCCTTACTTTGATGGGCCTGCTGAGAAGATAGGGCATAAGGCGTGCGTACGTTAATTAGAGCCTTGACATAAAACTCTAAAGCTAAGCATTCTTCGTAATTTAATTTTCCTACATGTGCCGCATTCCTCTCCCTCCCCCCGCTCACCTCCCCTCGTTACAAGATCGCGTATTGTCTTAAGGATAAAAAAATATCCTTTTGAGGAAACGTCCTTCCGTGTAATAAAGGGGAAGTAGCGATGTACCTTCTCGAACAGCATATGCGTGCATATTTGAATACGTGATTGCTTCGGCACCGAAGCCCGTCAAAGTTGGCACAAAATTGGGGTGACACTGGAAACAGCCGAGACCGAAAGTACGCGCTTCCATACTACGGTCACTGCACGAGCCGGTCTAGTCGGCGTGCTCAGTTAAGGTACGTCTTCCCTCAGGTCAGACAGTTTCAGGGACGTGGGAGCATCTGGAGTCCATACTCATGTGCTTGTATAGTCGTCTTGTCGCTGTTGCTGACGTCATCGTCGTCGTAGTCGGCGGCGCCTGAGAGAAATGGAACGTATCATGGAGGAAAGATTTGGACTTGCTTGAAATCATGCAAGGACTTCTTTTTCTAGCTTAGTGGCAGACACGCGAAGTCTGAAGAAAAGTTGTGAAAGGGATACTGTATCCCTCCGTCGCTACATCTCTCACTTCCGACGCTGTTATTACAAAAATAGTCAACGCCTAAACTAGAGGGGCTTTTCTGCACAGCACACGAGGTGATGTTATGTGAGAAAGCCACCTCAACGTTGCCTCAAAAACTCGTTTACCCATTCTTAGCGTTGCTTACACTACAGAGTGAGACCTTGGTTTTGGACTGTTCCGAAAGACGGATGGAGAGCTTTTGGCTTGTGCTGACGGAGTGCCTCACTGCAAACAGCATATACGCTCTCTTGGGGTGGCACGCGCCGAACCGTACTTGAGGGGTCGAATCTCTTCAGCATAACATTTTAGCGCGAGTTTGACCAGAGCGTCACTGGACGTTCGCGCAAAGTTCCACAAGAAGAAAGGACGAACGTCCGAGAGAAAATCACCTCAACCTGTTCAGACTCGTCATGAAGCTGCCCCACAGCCGTTAGCCTAAAACGAAGGCAACCACGGGCACGATGCCAAGACGTGAGATTCAAGCGGTTGGGTACAAACGCTTCCAGAGAAAAGAAGTGGCTTGGGAGGAGGGGGGGAGGGGAGAATAAAGGAGTTGAGTAGGGTTCGAGAGATGGTACGTTAGGACGAAGCCGGTGCCACTCCGCTTCTGACGCCGCCACTAAACGCCTAATCGTCGCTATTCTTCTTCCGTTCGGGGCATTAAAAATACGCGCTCGTAAACAGCCACAAAGCATGTGCGCCACTCATTTCGCGCGGCCCTTTTTTGCTTGATTTGTTTCCTCCTATTGTTTTCGTCGTCACTTTTACCCTCGCGTCATAGGCGCGCTTTTCCGACAGACACCGGTGCATGGCGCGGCAGACAAAAATTGTCGCTGGTGAATCAACAATAATTATAGAAAGACAAATCGTCCAGGCGCCAGTCACCCGAGTCCCGCGGTGTACATTAGCTTTTTCAACAGGTGGTGTTTACATCAGCAAGCAAGAAAAAGAAAACATTAAAGCGCCGCGAAAACATTAGCGCCGACCATCTCGTTACGTGAGCGTGACGCACTTGTACGGCCGTTGCGTTAACGGAGAAACCTCGCTTGATTGTCGTTTGGTAGCCGTTTGGAGCCAACGCTCTTGTCACACGGAGAGTTTAAAAAAAAGAAAAGATGAAAGGAAGCTTGTGTCGGCGTACAATAGTGCACGAAGGACATTATCATTACCATAGCAACGGAGGATGCCGGTATCCTTATTGTCTTGTTAGCGGCGCGTCTTCGTCAACTCACCAGCACCATTACGTTCTTTGGGTGCTGGCCAGCTGCTAACGGAAGTTCTTGCGACAAAAGATTTGACAACACACTTGCGCCTTTTCCTATGGTACGTCGATACCGCGTCTCACCAAATGGCGACGCTGCTATGGAGGCACCATACGTTTTCTAGTGCGTTTTGCGCCTTCCAATAGCCAGCGTCGTTGAAGTTGGCAGAAACTTGTCTCTCGTGTTAAGTAAGAAATTACAAGACATACACACGTTGTTGTCATTCACACTCCCGATCACTTTCTGAGAAGGCTGCAGGGAGAATCACTCTATGTCGGAGGAAATCAACCCTCCAATTTTCGCCAACGTCTCCCAAACAGCTCCAGGTGGTTGGGCAGTGTAGCCAGAAATTGAAGAGTCTGTGTACCACCGTAAACTATTATGTCCTCGCCGGTTCGAAGAGTTAGGTTTTCATTGAGCAGTACATACACAAGCTATTGGAACTGCAGGTAACAACACCCAGAGACTATCCAAAAGGTAAATGCAAACTTTGGCTAATCATCTGCCAGTCAGGAGTAGCTATATCATTAGCGTATAGGATGATGACACAACAGCGCTTCAGCTTGTCGCTCGAGAAACACAACGTATACCAGAATTCACGCTCCGGGCTTGTTGCAACCTACATGCTCACATCATGCGCTCTGAACACGCTGCGTTTATCACTTTGAACAAGATATGCACTGCCCCTTCAAAGAACAGAAGCCATGTGGGGAAGCCCTTGTGGACGTGCCGTCTCACAACTCCTTCGTCTACGGGATTCCTACGTCACTTGTCTGCCAAAAAGTGGGCATGAACCTGGCAGAAGCTGAAAACCGCGTTGTACATAATCCGACTCGCTTGGCAGCCAGTGACAAACAAGTCCATGCTTTATTCGGTTGCTTCGTTGTCGTGCCTCGACGTATACGCCTTCTCCGTGGAACGCCAAAATGAGCTCGTGTAAGCGTTGCCACACTGAGCTGCCTCAGCAAGGCTCGCAAGTGGACCCGCTCGCGTAAGGTGCACGTAAACGGGAGAGAGAGAGAGAGAGAGAGAAATTTGATGGCAAAAAAACCAGAGAGGTGGGCCTGACGTGCGTTCCTCTAGCCATTTACAGCGGGCTGAGGAAGGAGGAAGAGGAGAAAATATAGGAACAAGATCATTGACAATGACGATAGAGGGAAGACTCAAAGCACGTAACGGGCAGGTCTACTCGTAGCCTTGAATCTAGACCCGTAGTTTCCGGTATTTCGTTTTTTTTCAGTCGAGTAGAGAACCTGGATACGGCGAATGAGATTACTATTGTGTTCAGTGCATTGTTGCTGCTGTAGATCTATGGTAACCTGAACGATACGTCTGTTCTGTTGCAGCAAGAATGAAAATTCAAACGGTATTTAGACAACGCAGAAATCCCGCGCGATAAATGCCCGTCACCATAACCGTTGCTTGGCCCCTTTGCCTACCACTCGCCAAAGGTGTCACGTGCTGGCGTTGGTAATCTTGCCACATGCACTTCGTGGGAACTGGTTCTATGTGGTAAGGTGTAGACTCAGATCTCCACTCGTTTCCCAATGCGCGACAAATCGGATAGCGCTTTTCAATCTGACGACTCTGCGACATGTTTGCACAAGCGTACGTCATGTGTAGAAGCGTTTAGCGCATACAGCGTAATGCTTCTTTGTGTCCGCACACACAATTCTTTGCAACCACGTAACTACAGGTAGCCTTGGCGGTTCCGCGCGGCACGAAAGCGATGAAGCCCATGAAAGAAATAATAAAGAAAGATAGAAGCAGAGTAAACAGAGGAGACATGGATGGGTCGACAATAGAGCATCGCTTAGTCGTTATTCACCGTGACCATATCGAATCGGAAACACGTTTCGCGGTGGCAAAGGTGGCCGTAAAACGTCCTTGCAACAGAAGACGACAGGCGGCGGCCGGTGCCAGCGATTTGTGTTCCGTATGACCCGCATTCGGAGAGAGGGGCACTGAAAGCTGCCGGTGCTGTCGGGACAGAATCATCGATGGCGGCGCACTGATCGAGAAGAATCGGGGGGGAAATTGAGGCTCGACGTTTTAGACAAGTGATCACCACAAAGAGTGTACAGAAAAGCCAATAAAAGCACAGATAAAATGAACGTATAAGTTGCTATTATTAATTTCCTGGATTTGGCGCCCCGGAGTAACACCAACGCAGTTGGTTTGCATTCAGGTCTTGGGACACGTAACACAAAGGAGCACGAGTCCCGTACGTTCCTTTCTTTGTCATGCCAGCCTTGCGCGCCATTCCATAAAAAGCGTGTGCAGGATATAGTGCACGCGCACAGAACGTCGACCGGACGCTGTATCAATACTCGTGGATCTCACGAAACGCTTACAACGCTTTCGTAGCCGGCACTATACATGAACTCAGCGGGGGAGGGGGACCAACGCCCACGTTGGCAAGCTTGCGGTTCTGCACTCCTGCTACGTTTATGCGATTATCCCAGGCGTATCGTTGCAGTGCGTTCCGGCAAGGAAGAGGTAGCGGCAATGTTGTTGCCGTTGTACCAGGACTGTAGAAACCAGTCTCTCGTGTCTTAAGTGCTCGACGAAGCGGGAAAATGCAAGTAAGAACACAAAGAGGGGATCAAAAGAGAGCGATGAAAACAATGAAAGCCCGTCTCCCGCTGCGGTGCAGGTGTGACAGGCGGCGCGCGCCGCGCAAGCGGTGCGGATCGCGGGGAAACCCGCCCAGGCAGCGCGCAGGAAACGCCCGCGTTTTACGGTTCCGAGAGCGTGCGCCGGCGACACGCGGTTTTCCACGAGCCCGACGACGACCGCAGCAGCGGAAGTTGGGCGCAACGAAAGGGAAAGCGCCTCTGTGTACGAGACTGACCCAGTTGGGACAGCCGAACATGTAGAGCGGTTTGTGGAGCACGCCGCGCCTTGCCCCGGCAATATGCGAGCACGGTCAGTGCAAGCGTACAGCTATAGAAAGCACGTTACTCTCCGTACACGACGCCTAATTAAACCCCGACTCGATCTTAAGACTTCAGAATGAAGCGCCGGGCTTGGAATCTCTCCTATAGTTTAATTAACAGAACGCCCTGACGAAGGCAGTAGTATACACTTCAGGACGACGAACCATGCGCAAACGGTCATAGCCTTAATGGGTGTTCATTGCGCCGCACGTGGCCCTGTGATGTGATAGCTCCCTGCCACGATCGTGAACGGCTGTGATCATGTGTGCCTGTGCTGCCCATAACACTCTATATACTATACTTTATTTGGTTTCTACCTTCCCTTGCCCTCGGTCTCCCACTAAGGGTAGCGAACAAGATTTTCCGTTCTCGTTAACTTCCTTTCCTGCTTTTTTTCGTATATATATATATATATATATATATATATATATATATATATATATATATATATATATATCACAGGCCGAAGCGCCATCCCTAACTCGGTCTTTCTCCCTGTTGTAGCTCGAACAAAAGTCATGTTTCCTCGTTTCCTTGTGCATGTGACTGCTGTGAGTGTGGCACAGCGAATAACCTCTATGCCTAAAGAATATTTCACCTTATCTAAACTTTTCATTTATTCAACATTTAAACGTTGTTGAGGAGGCCGTTGACATATTCTTTGAGATTTCCAATGTCACAATTTAAATAACTAAATAAATAAATAACAGCAGACGCAGAAGAACCAGCACTCCGCGGAAGGCGCGACAACAGCATGGAGTGACAAGCCGTGATTACGGGCTCACTGGCTTCGCAGCGAGAAGGACTCGGCGCTAGGAAAAATTTGTTTTGAATATGTTGTTCATTCCCGAGTTTCAAAAACTGTGTAGATAAACGAATTAAAACGAAGCTTACTTTGCCTTTTCCTTTCCCTAGGAAAGAGATAACGTGGGAAGGCAAGGATACGCTACTATACTATAAACACGACAGCGGTGTTTGCAAATGCAAATGCAAATGTGTTAAGCTGACGACTGACGCTAGGCGTGCAGACTCCAAAGCTGCATTAAGACAGCATACGGTTCACTACGGAAGCGGTCGCACGTCAAATCAACACTTCTGTGCCCACCGCGGTAGCTTTGCGGCTATGACATTGCTCGAGGTCGCCGGTTGGATATCGGTCGCGGCAGCTGCATTTCGACTGGAACGAAATACGAAAACGCTCATGCACTTAAATTAAGGCACACATACGTTAAAGAACACCAGGGGAGTCAAAATTAATCCACAGTTCCCCAATACGGCGTGACTCGTAGTCCTATTGTGGTTATGACACGTAAGCCCCATAATTCAATTGAAGTTTAATACCTGTGCCTCGATGTGATGTGCCGTGTGAGGCAATGACAATACTAACCTTCTCGGAGGTTATGAAGAATGGCGCGCGACGACTCAAGCAAACACATCTCGCTGTGTGTTCTGTGAACTACGCAGACAAACAGCTATGGTATACGTAAGGCAATGTTTAACGTCAACTCGTCACTTTCGTATTAGACAAAACATTTAGGAAATTAAGCACTCACCGTCAACGTCACGGCTATTTCATCATCATCATCATCAGCCTGGTTACGCCCACTGCAGGGCAAAGGCCTCTCCCATACTTCTCCAACAACCCCGGTCATGTACTAATTGTGGCCATGCCGTCCCTGCAAACTTCTTAATCTCATCCGCCCACCTAACTTTCTGCCGCCCCCTGCTACGCTTCCCTTCCCTTGGGATCCAGTCCGTAACCCTTAATGACCATCGGTTATCTTCCCTCCTCATTACATGTCCTGCCCATGCCCATTTCTTTTTCTTGATTTCAACTAAGATGTCATTAACTCGCGTTTGTTCCCTCACCCAATCTGCTCTTTTCTTATCCCTTAACGTTACACCTATCATTCTTCTTTCCATAGCTCGTTGTGTCGTCCTCAATTTGAGTAGAACCCTTTTAGTAAGCCTCCAGGTTTCTGCCCCGTAGGTGAGTACTGGTAAGACACAGCTATTATATACTTTTCTCTTGAGGGATAATGGCAACCTGCTGTTCATGATTTGGGAATGCCTGCCAAACGCACCCCAGCCCATTCTTATTCTTCTGATTATTTCCGTCTCATGATCCGGATCCGCCGTCACTACCTGCCCTAAGTAGATGTATTCCCTTACGACTTCCAGTGCCTCGCTGCCTATTGTAAATTGCTGTTCTCTCCCGAGACTGTTAAGCATTACTTTAGTTTTCTGCAGATTAATTTTTAGACCCACTCTTCTTCTTTGCCTCTCCAGGTCAGTGAGCATGCATTGCAATTGGTCCCCTGAGTTACTAAGCAAGGCAATATCATCAGCGAATCGCAAGTTACTAAGGTATTCTCCATTAACTTTTATCCCCAATTCTTCCCAATCCAGGTCTCTGAATACCTCCTGTAAACACGCTGTGAATAGCATTGGAGATATCGTATCTCCCTGCCTGACGCCTTTCTTTATTGGGATTTTGTTGCTTGCTTTATGGAGGACTACGGTGGCTGTGGAGCCGCTATAGATATCTTCCAGTATCTTTACATATGGCTCATCTACACCCTGATTCCGTAATGCCTCCATGACTGCTGAGGTTTCGACTGAATCAAACGAAACAGTGAAACAATTACCTCCTTAATATTGAGGTTGCTCTCGCGTTTGCAAATAATAGAGGTTTATTTTTGTTGTTCTTTTCTTCGGGGGGGGGGGAGGGGGGGGAGGGGGGGGAGTGCTTTTTACTTTAAGAAAGACCTGTGATGCTTTTGCATAGTGACCGATTTTCTCAGGTGAAGGTCACGACGATGACAGAAAAACGGAAGTCACCGGCGCTGTGGTTTAGAGGAGAACCGTAACTCGGAAGCAAACGCTGAGGCATTGAGGCCATCCTTTCAATAAAAACACATTCTTTCGCTTCTACTCTTTGAGTTGTAACCCCCCTATAGCGCCTCGATCACTCGACCCCTGCAGTAATCCCTACGGCCACACTAGACCACACCTAGCAAGCGATATGAACTCGGCCCAAAGTGGCACATTTTACGCCGAAACGATGCGCATTGCATAACAGCACGCATGTAGACGCAGCCTACGGAGTACTACGATCCCTGTATATTATGTTCAATAACGCCGGGGACTAAAATTGGACCTCTACCTCACGATTTCTGTGATCGCTTTATATTTTTTTCTTTTAATATGCGCATCATCATAATCGCGTCGACTGCACTTATATCCTCCTTAATCGTGTGGCTAATCTCAACGCGCTTATTTCGTTTTGCGCACGATCTGAGAGGCCATTAATTTTGTCCTAACTAGGTAAACAAAACAAGCAAAACCGCACGCACGTACACCCCAGAAAGGAACACGGAACACCGTCTTCGGCAGAGCATACACATGCTCGGTGGCGCAATCTAGTCCGGCCACACCGCAACACGACGCTGCGCGTCAAGGAGCCCTGCTTCTCTATCTCGTCGCCGAAAATACGCGGAGAGCGCGGAAATCTGGAAGCGGCCGAGTGAGCGCCGTCTGCACGTCGGCAAAAAAACGGACACCGTCTGCACGTCGTTAATCAAACACCTCGCCTTCCTATATTCCCACAGCGTGCTTTGCACGAGCACAACCGCCCGGCCCGCTCTGTGGCACCCTATAAATATAATGTACACAACGAACGGTGCAGCGATGACCCGCTGCGCTGGTTCAGCTGCTGTGGCTTTCAGCAGCTACTGAGGTTGAGGGTTCGATTGCCGGCCTTCCAGGAGTGGCCTCATTTTGATGGGGGCAAGCGTACAAAGAAAATGGGGGCTTCAACAATTGCCACGACTCTGATATCAATTTCTGCGACAGCAGCAGAGGTTCTCAAAGTGACACACTGACATAGCTGTATGTGAACACGGTTCGTTTAGACCTCCGAAGTGTGGTCATACCATTGGACAGGTTAAAATCAATCGCGTTATTACTCTAGCCACCATAGCGTTATTATAAACCCTTCCTCGACCACCGTTCCCTCTCTTTATAACGGACGTTGGCACTCGAACTCACTTCATTTCTCCACGATGGTCGTAAGCTGTGGCCAGCATCGTCTGCTCGCGAAGGCGCAAAGCGGACAAAGCTGTACTGAGCATAGCGTGACACGGGGGCGTTTTTTACGAGTCTACATCGATAAGTAGACGTTCCTCGCAGCTAGAGATTAAGTAATCTGCAGCACACGTAACTATGACCACTTTAAAATCAACTCGCACATATGGTGGGCTCAACGAATAACTCTGTGCTTTCCAAGCGAGACAGCGTATAGCGATCTTTTCCGTTCACCGTGTCTTTATTTCCCTCGAAGCACAAGCATGACGATTCATAAATGGTCTCGGCAGCTACGCTTAGCGGACTCGCCGATCACCAAAGGCCAGTCGTGCTCAAAATATTAGATGAGCTCTCCTCACCGCTTCCAGCGGAACGTTGCTACCGGATGTATGCCATTCCCAACCTTGCACAGTTAGGCAACTGCTACACAGAAGCACCTTCTTAGGTCATTTCTAGCCTGTTCTCTTCTTCTTTTCTTTCGTGGAAAAAAGAAAGAAATGGCGTCGACGCATTCGAAAAGATGCGCGTTCTGGATATATACATTGAGCCCCTAGGGCTCAGAAGAAACGGAACGAGATTGAGTCACCGTCAGCGCTCTCGTTCAACAGGTTTTCCACACGAAATCATAAGAAGAAAATTAGCAAACAGAGTAAGCGGTTTCCACTTGAGGTCAGCTTCCTGTCGCGTATTTTACTGATTTCGACCTACATTATGCTTCGTCGGCGTACAAACTAGGGATGAAGGAAGATGGTATATAGGAATTCTGTTGTGCGTAATGGCTTACGATGTGGCAGGACATTTCAGTGGCGATGTGGTGTTGAATCGCTGTATAGTGCATGAGTGGTGCCGAGTTACCGATCGCCAGCCCCATCTGGCCGTCTTTGCCCTAGCACTTCTTAAATCCCTTGCCTCGCCTTGCCGCGAAAGCCTGCTGGTTGCTCAGTTATTCTCTGTGTGTTCGAATTACGCAAATGGCTGCGCTTTTAGAAAACCAGAGACCGTACTGGAAAGACGATATCGGTTTCCCGCGCAGTCTGTATCGGATCAACTCATCGATATCAGATCGGTTTCTCTCGATCTGTATCGCATGTATCGGCCAACAACGTTCACACACCCGCATGCGCTTGTCCAGTTGAAATGGGTAATTTTCAGCGATTCACAGGCGGCTCTAACATCACTCCGCAGCACAAAGGGGGACAAGCGCACGACAAGCGCACCTCAAAGATGATACGGCTCCGCTCCCAATATCAAAGAATGAATTACGCTGCATTATAAGGAGAACGTCTTTCAACAAGTCTAGGAACACTTGGTTTGACCAGAATTCTAAGAGCTCTGACTTATACCATATTGATCCATTTATTGAATTCAAATTTTCATTGTCATTAGATAGAACTATGGAAACGCTTATTCATCGATTAAGGCTAGGCACTGCCTACAAAAAGCATTTCTTACACAGAATTGGCCGAGCGGAAACCCCCGAACGTGATTGTGGATTTGTAGATGAAGATATATATCACCTCCTTCTAGATTGCCCACATCACGATACACCAAGATGGCGACTTAAATCAGCGCTAATTAAATTAGACCACAGACCTTTTAGTTTAAGGAAACTTTTGGGCCCTTGGCCAACAACGGCCTTGCAGAAGAGTGCTTTAAAAGCACTAAAGACTTTTCTTGAAGACAGCGGCATTGTTGGACGTTATTAGCGCTTTCATTGTTCTGTTCATTTCAATGTCACTCTATATATGCACCTGTTTGGGAATTATGTTATATTGACTGTTCTGTTGTGACTGTATGTGATAATAGACTTACACGATGTATGTAACACCCGCTGACTAGACAATGTGTTATTAGGCGACAGTATCGTTTGTACTTTTGAGACTTTGGACTACACAAGTGTGGAGACATTTACCATGTATATTGTATGTACCATGTGTTCCTTACGTCATAGCCTTCCTGTGGAAACGTTGCGTGATAAGTCCTGGTGCTTGTGTGAAAAGATTATTTGATATGTAACCTTGAACCCTGAATGATGTATGAGGGAACCACCCAAAAGATAAGGAGTAGCCGGCGCCTTAAATTGCGCCCCAACATCTCCTTATATCATATCAATAAAAAAAAACACGTGGCCCAGGTTGCGCATTCGGGCACACACCCAGTGGTACACACCCCGTGACCCAAGTTGTATAATCGGCAGGAAACCTGGTAGCCAGCGCCAGCAAAATGGGAGAACAGAGGCAAAGAAAGCTTCGATTTAAAAAGAACATTATCGCATACGGTATCGCCGGTATCGCGTTTTTTGCCCCAAAACGAAGAAAGGAGTCCTCCTTTTGCGCGACAAAATAATAATAATAATAATATTGATAATAATAATAATAATAATAATAATAATAATAATAATAATAATAATAAAAGAACACATCAACTTCGTCGTTTTGGCCAATGGCTACCATCCACGGCTATCGCATCGCCGCTAACGCAGTCATCCGTGCGCGGTAATATGACGCCAGCGAGAAATCGTTGCGCGACCACGCACGAACAGTCGCCGCTGCAGGTCGCGCTCCATAGCGCGACCACGGAACCGCATTAAAAGGCACGGATGAATGATCTGTCCAGGACTCGAAGTATATACCGGAGCACGTACACGCAGGAAGAGAAAATGAAAAAAAGAAAATGATAAGGAGTACAAAAGCAATCGATTTACGCAGGAGCACGACGCTTTACGCTTGTGCATGCACACGCCAGCGGTGAAACATTGTACAAGACACCGTTGGAGCAGAAAATTCCTCCCCGCGTAAGAAAGCAGCGCTGGCGAAAGACGTCGAGAGGCAGTGATCGGTCGACGCCAACGGACGCGGCGCGACTGAGCTTGACCATGCGACACCGTTGTTGCGGCGGCGGGAGGGCCTCAGAGAGTGCGCGTTTTGTTTTACGACTCATCGCATATATAATGAGAGGTATCGCCCTGCTACCGAGGCTAACCCGTAATGTCCAGACGGAGATGATTGCTGCTGAATCGGTGACTATGCGGTAGCGGTGGCACGAAATGACGCGGCCCGAGACGAGCGTGTGTCTATTGATCGGAACACGACTTTGTGTTGAGCACAACGTATACTAACAGAGACCTTGAGGTTTTTCAGACGTTACTCCTGACTTCATGTGGTCAAGGGGGAGGATTGACGACTTGCCACCTATTACACGTATACGCCGCCTGCGTCTTGGCGCCGCAGATAAAATACAAAACAGGTACAAGCGGGTTGAGCACGCTCTAACATTCCCCATTGCTTCATCAAGGCAGGGCTATGCGATAAACACCGATTTTCATTTCATGGTGCGCGCGTTTATCCAGCAATGACTCGTGTTTCGCGCAAAAGCGAAACTTGTTAATCATGACCATCGTTACTATAGCGAAAACTCCTGACCTGTACAAACACCCCAGCTTGTAGTGACATACGTCACTACGATCTGTTGCTGTTGTAGGCCAAACCCTTACACAAACGACATGGCGCTGTAGCTATCTTATAAAGATCTAGTGGGGGCCTGGTGGTGGCTGGCAATCATGGCTGGCAGTCGCACCGCCTGTAGCACCTCTTTCACAGATATGAATTCGTATCACCATACACTCGTAAACACTCACGGTCACGATGAAATACAATTAAGCAGGAAGCGCGAGACATCCCGTCGAAGAATCTCGTGACCTCCATGACGCAACAAATACAGCACACAATCTTGTGAAAATCATCCTCTTCGCAGGGCACAGAGTAGTAAGCTTCTCTCCGTGATATAACGAACAGCAAGGCAGTGCGAACTGCTCATCATCGCCAGTCTCTTCGCAGTCTTCACAGATTCGGGAACGTTTACACGCCGCCTCGAAAGCCGAAGCTGGCGAGTACGCCGATCCCCTTTTAAAACTCTCGCACATACCACTCTCTCCTCGCATTTTACACGACCCTTAATACTTGGAAGGTGAATATCAGGTATGGCAGTCCCTACTACACTTCACAACGCTGCAGGTTTGTTAAGTGGCTCGTGGGTTTCTACAGCCTTGACGTCCGTTTCGCTAGACAACTTGATAGGACATCGTGCGGTCCTGTGACGTGGCGTGTAAATCACTGTGAGTTAATCTAGAAATAGACCTAGATGGTGAATAGAGTGCTCACGGACATTACTTTATGCGTTCCCATGTACATAATTCTTTAGCCTTACCCTAACCCTACAGTCACCATATAGGCAACATTTGGCCAATGGTGTAAGGCTGCAAGTTAACATACCCACAAGCGATTATTTGCACCTATGTGATCACAACCGCCATGTTAAAGTGCCAGTTGTCGAGAGGCTGGACCTTAATATTACGCAGTTGTTTACGGCTTATCGGCAACAGTGAACTGGAACATATGAATGGGGTGTGAATACGGCATCCGTGAAGTCACGTGAAAGCTGTCTATAGACTGCCTGAGAGCATGACCTTGTATGTACTTACATACATACTATGGCACTCGGTGTTGTACAACCTACGGCCATATACTACCGATAGTAGTATACGGCTACATACTACTGATAGTATGTAGCCGCCTACAGAATTTGGCCACAAACAGTCCGCGAACTTAACAGGAACAACAGGGGCTTTTTATACGGACCGGCGAAATGGTTTATAACGACTATAGCGTTGGCGATGTACCGCTCTGACATACGAAAGCCCCGTGAATTCCGTCGCAAGTTATTTCATCGAACTGTGGCTTCTACTACGCTGCACTCTTATAATGTGGCACGGCGCGTAGGACGTGACATCTTAAAAACGCGGTACGCGCAGCGAAGAAAGGGTCAGGGCGAGAAGCGACGTTATACGGTCGCGCCTCGCCCTGATGACGGCGATCTTCCGGAGCTGAAGGCCGCTACCGAACGATTCGGATCGCATGCGGTACATTTGTCCTGCAGTATAGCGACCGATTGCTTAGTCGACCCTCCCCCCCCCCCCCTCCCAGCGTAATCACCGGCCTCATTTAAGCTGAGGATACGACGTGAACCGCACTTCTATTGCTACATACATTATACAATGTGAAACACGGACGTAGTTCCCTACCACTTTCTGTACACGAAAGCCGTGAGGGGCCCTCGCAGATATCTAAGGGTATCTTCGGCTGGAGATAACGCTGGTATTCAGCAACCGCGCAAGCTTACAGTGGGAAAAAGGTTAATCATGTCTCGAGAAGTTGCACGGTACGGAAACGCAAGCGAACAAACCACAGACATGTGTATGGGAAGATCGACAACACCGAATAGAAGTGGTGAATATCAACTTAGGTGTCGCACAATGACGGGGATAAAATTG
Organism: Dermacentor variabilis; assembly: GCF_050947875.1. Classification (NCBI taxonomy): domain Eukaryota; kingdom Metazoa; phylum Arthropoda; class Arachnida; order Ixodida; family Ixodidae; genus Dermacentor; species Dermacentor variabilis. The sequence goes on along the minus strand of NC_134571.1, from coordinate 47,005,210 downwards.
ATATCACAGTCACTACATGCGCATGCGAAGGAAGCACCAACCCGTCAGTCGACCCACCTGGCCGCTATCGAAAGACAATAATTTATGGATGACAATTCTTACGAAGGTAATATAGGAGTGGCTTACGCACGCGCTACAACTATTGCTGATATGTCACGCGTCGACCACTGAAGGGTTAAGGTAGCTGCAAGTTTGAAACGCAGCTTAAGAAATGGAAGGTTAGACTGCACATAGTGTGACACGGTGATCCATCCTTTATTGAAGAATGTACTTCCTCAACGCACGACGTTCGTGTCAAAATTCAGGGAAGCTTTCGCGTATTTTTTTTTTCCATGCAAAAGGAGAAGGACAGAATTACTTGCTAGTCAGTTGACCTAACTAATGCGGCACAAGAAAATTTACCTTACCGCTTTGCAGATCCAAAAAGAATCAAACGGACAGTTACGCACGTTTTCTGGTCTTCGCTAGGTGGCGCATGCCACATGAAAATTCCTCGTCATATGAACGCATTTTCCCCAGTGTATGAAGTTGCGCTAATTGCTTTTATCATTATATAAACGGCGCAGAAAACAGGACAAAGGGAAGCGCACAACGTAAGTGCTGAGTATCAGCTCACGCTGGACACGCTCTCCAGGCCGACCTCTCCTCCTTTCTGTTCATTAAAATCTACTCCTCCTCACGCTGGACTGACTACCAAGCTAGCAATCCAGTTGATAGTCAGCAACTGAGGAGTCCGCCTCACGTGGCACTTACTGTTTTCCCAACTGTTTGTGTAACGTTGGATATTATGCAAGTATTACATCCGTGTCCAGTAATTGAAAAGAACGCGTGTTGTTTGAGACTAATAAGGCAGCAGAAGAGCATTTGAGATGCTTAAGCTAGCAAAACTTTTTTTTTTCAGGTAAGCCCAAATAGGCCTATCCTCCAGAGATCCACATTCCTTTCCGATAGATTCCCCGAACAGCTTCGCCGTCCAACGCGACCGGAAGATTTTCTCCGATTAGAGGCGGCCAAGAGTTTGCACGAGCCATGTGTACTCGGTCATTGTGCCCCTAAATTTCAGCCGTTTCTAACGCTGCGGTGTGTTGGGCATACTGTTTAGATGATTAATACATAGGCATAGCTTTTCATCGATATTGAGAAAAAGAGACCCATATGGCCAGAAGTTCTATTTTTAGTATTAATATTTAGACGAGTGCATGTTTTATTTCACGTTTGTTGCTTCCTCTGCTGCAGTTTAGCTTCTGCCAAACACTGGACTATGTTTCGGTTAAAGTACACTTGTTCAGCGTACTAAGAATCGAGCAAGCGAATCAAACTTAGAGTAAGACGAGTCGACCCCTAGCAAAAATTTCGAGCTTAAGTTTCAGCCAAATCCCTACGCTTAAGCTGCTCGCTTAGCACTTTGTGAAACTTTTTATGCCATTAAATCAGTACTCGTTGTTTTGAGCCCGTATCAAAATGGTACTAGCCGGGATTTCTATTACTATAGTTGCCGGTAGTGAAGGCAAGCAAGCGTGGAATTCCGACGCGAAACAAAGTAATCGCGAAATTTACATTTCTGTCGAACTCGATCGGTGCTGACCTTCACGAGAATTGCCAGAAGTATCTCACTTGCAACCTTTACAAAACTCTACGTGCATCTCTAGTGGGGCAAGACGTGAGGAGATGTGCCAGTTGATAAGTAGAAAGAAGAAGAAGTCAGGGAAGAAGTCAGGGAAGAAGAAGAAGTTTCGCGTGGATATCACATTCATGAACGTCGACCAGTAGGTGGCTCTTACTTGCAGACCCTAAATTAGGCACAACATTATGGAACCTTAAAAAAGAAATGATAATAAAACGGAGCTAGCAAGAAAACTACGAACGAATCCACAAAATATTTCGTTCGTAAGTGCTACCTGCCATTGGCCGAGTGCCTTCGCTAATATGTCCAGCATCACGTTCGGCTGGCATTTGCTCTTGTAACTATTCTATATCTTAAGAGATTACTGTAAATACGTACCCGTATTACTTCGAATTTACTGCTAGTCTATGTCTTTCTTTGTCATGAATACAGCGCCATAAATAGTTACTCTTCCTACATTTTGCCTGCAATTCAATTCCAATTGTTGAGGAGCAGGAGGAAGAGAAAGGGCGTTGCTTGCCGCAGGCGGAACCTTTCAAAAGTTGCCGGCAATTGCTCCGCCTGAACGCCACCTACCAACCGCGATACGATCTGAAACACTTCGAAGTACAACTGACAACACCAGTTTCCAGAAAGAAGTTGACTCGGAGTCCAGTACGTTGCGCGCTTTCCGAACCTCGACGGCCCATACTGCTCACCATTTCCTTCCCAACCCTGTATCAAGGAGGAACTTTAGGAGGAGCCTAAGCACCTTCCGCTTAAATATCACACCAAAGAAGTGCGCAATATAAAAAAAATTGTATTTGCGCAAACAGAGTCATCTATTGTCAAAGGGCAAAGGCACAAACAAAGTTGTGGACAACACACTCGCTTCAGTTCAACGAACCAGCAGCGAACGCACTCCCCCCCCCCCCCCCCCCCCCCGAGCTTTGTACAGACATCGTCTCTTGAAGATCTGAGCATGCATTCACAAAACTTGTCTTACGTAAGATTGCTTCCTCCGGGGCCAGCGTTGAGGCGCACCACACTAAAGGCAGCGATTAACGTGGTAACGAGACGGCGATGGCCCACCACGCGCAGCGCTTACGCGACACATTATGAATGCTGGGCGATCCCAATACTTTTCCGTTCCGCGATTCGTCAGTTGTTGAAGAGGCGCCTGCCTTCCTATGTTATCGCCACCAGGATCGACCAGTCGTGAAAGGTGGATGTCAAGAGAGGAATAGAATTGAGAGAGAAAGGAATACGTAACGATTCTATTCCAATGTCATTCCTTAATCTCGCGCTTCGTCACTGATCCGAGTAAGGCTCGGCCTACGGTATCACAAGGATCAGTAGCGGTCATGAACGGTATCTGATGAGAAAGCAATGGAATCGAGCGAAATGAATCGCTACAGTGTGCCGGCCTTGTCGGTGCTCGGGGGAAGCGAGGGGCGAGTGCACGCATGAACGAAAAGAAAGTTATCGCACAGAAAGCAACCCTTTCCAGCATTCCCTGAAAACACCCCTTCCATCCCTCGTCGTCTCTTCCGCAGTAGTACTCATCGCACCAGTGTCTCCACTGGTGTGACCGTTGTTTGCGCACGCGTGGACACGTGAGGGTAGCAGCAAACGTAAAGAAAAAAAAGCATACAGGAAGAAGCAGCAGTAAGGAAAGCACGATAGAAAGAAAAGGCGATAAATATAAAAAACGAAAAGCAAGAAAGGAGCGAAGTTAAAGCGTCCGAAACGAGGCAAATGGGCCGGCGGTCGGGTGGCGGCACTCACGTGGAGAAGCATCGCCGTGGGGAGCATTTCTCTGCTGAGGGTGCCTTGCCTCTGGCTCGCTGGCTGCACGTATGTGCACGGGTTTTGCCGGGCCGAAGAGCAGCGCGGTGGTTGTGGACAGAGCACGGCTCTCGCTCACTCGCTGGAGGGTGACGCTGGTCGGTGGGGCGCTGCCGCTGCCGCTGAGCGATGTCCGAGCGGCGACTGGACCGGCGCGCTTTTTTTCCACCGCGCACCACGGACGGACGGCGGCGACAGCTCTCTCGGAAGGCAGCAGCGCCGCGCGGGTGGAGCGGGGAGGGAGGAGAGAGGGGTGTTGCCGAGAAAGGACGATGTGCCGGCGTGGTGCGTGCAGCGAGAGAAGAAAGGAGTCGGCGGCAGCAGCGACGTAAGAGCGCGCCGCGCGAAGTCGTTCATGACACGAGCCGCCCGGCGCGAAGGTCGGGTCGGCCGATTCGCCCACCCTCCACGACGATGCTGGCAAGCATGTCCGCTCCTCTCTCTCTCTTCCGTCCCCTTCGAAACGACGACGACGACAACAAGCGTGCGCGCGCGCGAGACGCCGTCACCGGGTCGCGTTGCAAAACGCTAGGCGTCAAACGCGACCGACCGACCGAACGACCCGACGGCGAAGCTTCGCCCGGCTTTTCCGGCGCGTCAGTTTCCGAGCTGAAGGACCCGTCCTCAACGGATCCTTCAGCACCCGCGGCCGTCCGTCTGAGCTTGGCAGTTTGTCAGAGGGACGTAAAAGCGAATGTTGAACCAGTCGGGATGTTAAATTACCTTTCTAGGTATCCTCGCAACGGTCTCCCCGTAATCTTTTCCTTCCCACAGTGCAGGATAGCCAGACGGGCTCAGTCCCGGCTAACCTTCCTGGCTTTTATTTACCATCTCTGCCTTTTTACCTCTCTGTTGGTCAGTGCCAGGAGGCGATTTAATTGCAGAAGGAATTGACGACTGAAGGGACTAAACAATACTTCCGCAGCTCAAATAGCCCGCTTCGGACGGGGTCGGTTACTACTGCGCCGTCCATGTCGGAGGTCATACTCTGCCGGGCAATGCTGCCTGCTTTGAGTCGCAGACCGGCACAGAGTGGATGCGACTCTTCCACAAGTGCACAGAAATCAGGCTTCGTGTCAATTTATGACACGTCTGTTGAATGATAATGATGATAATGAATGATAATGATGAAAGTGAGCGCCGTGTGGTGTCCCCTCCGTTTCTTGGTCCTTGTTTTAAGTCGCGCTGATGCAGACATAAATGACCGATAATCTGGTCACAATGTATGGAAGTCATGTATCAAGGGCAGGTGAGTACAAATATCTAGGAGTATGGACGAAAGAGGGAAACAGGCAAACGGAAAGACATGGACGTAATCAAAGTGAAAGGCGGGAGAAACGCGGTGGGGTAATGGTTCCAGGGCTTACGTCCGCTACGTCGATGCTGTGCTTAAAATCTGAAGTACACTCTGAACTGCACACTAATGAGAAGGCCATTGGAATACCAGCGTTGGGAGCGCATGGAAGAACCACATATGAGGGAGCACAGGGAGACATGAGCTCGGCATCGTTCTAGACTTGGGAAGCAAATAGTAAAACCTTGTTCGAGAAACGACTGATGTATGCAAAGGAAAATAGGTGGACGAGTGGGTTATCTAGGCACCTGTATAGGGACTGCGTTGACTGACAATGGAGAAAACGAACCAGGGCCCGTATTCACCGATAATGCTAACGCTGCGACCATTCGTAAGACCAAATTTCGGGCAATCCTGATGCTGGACACAATATTATCGAAGGCGACAATCCAATGGCAAGTGGCACTTACGAACAAAGAGTTTCGTTAATTCGGTCGGTCGAATTCGCAATGTTTTTCGTTCCTAAGTGCAGTTTGCCAGTGGCCGCTAATAATGCTTCCAACATCGGAATTGGCTTACACTAGCGCTAACTAACACTCCTAGCGTAAGAATATTTTTGTCAGTACAAGCCTAGGAAACTAGCCAGTAACCATTACCATGGTCCTATTGGTGTCGTGGACACCGACAGAGAAAAGAGTGTTCAGTGTGAAATCACAGATGCAGAAACATCATACCGGATAAGCGCAATGGAGGTAGAGCCAGCCATAAAACTAGTACTATATCGAACAGCAAAGAATAAAATTATAAAGAAAACCCTCTGTGATAATTCAAATGACAGCACCTAACTCTTCGAAGCCACATCAGTATGTCTGAAAACGAGGAGCGTGGGCAGTATAAAGAGGATTCCTGCAAAACGTTGAGGAAATTCTACAGAAACCATTCAACGTGTTCCGATAAAAACACCACAGTATACGTGTACATCTAGCGATAGATGTGGAAGTAAGCCTTGCCGAAGGTCTTGGGTTTTAAACAAATCTGGAACGCCTCTCGTGTGTGTGTGCCTCCGTGTATGCGTGTTTTTCTTTGTTTTTTTAACGTTTTCCGCTCAGTCCTCTTTCTAACCCCTACCTTCCATCCCCAGTGGATGGAAGGTAGGGGTTATCAGTCGCCGGTAGCAAACCGGCGACTGATATCTGGTTAACCTCCCTGCCTTTCCTCTTTATCTCTCTCTCTCTCTCTCTCTCTCTCTCTCTCTCTCTCTCTCTGTGCCCTTATTCTCAAAACGCTCTTACACCAGGCGTATTCGTAAGAAAGAAAAAAGTGAGCCAATCGTCATGTCGGACATATTAGCGAAGGTGGCCGATCAATGACAAACATTACTTACGAACAGAAAACTTTGTGAATTCGGCAACTGCAGTGGACAATATAGTAAGAGAAGACTGGAAAATTTTTGTCGCAATGGAAAAGAGAACTGAACTTTCTACATTGTCTAAATCGTGTAACTTAGCATACGAGACTAAATACTTAGACACACTAAAAAATGCACCGACGTTTGCGATACCGGGCCCCTAAAGCGAAATTTGAGCGCAGCTCTATACGTGTTTTCATATCGCGATATATTGGTTGGCGCGGACAATGTGTCTCGTGCGGCACGCTGCAAATGGAACGAAGCGTGGAGCGAAGACTGCCTCGCTAATCTGGACGTCGCGAGAGCCAGCTCGTGGGTGACGCGTGAGCGCGATTCACAGCAGCCGCCGTTGACAGACCTCCAGGATGACGCGCGCTACTCCGACGCCATCTCGTAGTCATCGTCGTCGCCCTACCCTTTTCTTCTCGCCTTTTCGCCATAACCTCATCCTCCGCTTTCCTCCTCGCGTCTTTCATCCCCCGCTGTGCGCCGCGTTCACTCTTTCATCTTTCGCTGTGCTCGTTCGCTCGGTTACGCCGACGCTCGGGGCGCCTAAGAACTGCACTCTAAAATGTTAGAGAACGGGCTTGTTGGGATGTGCCGCTGCTCTGATTTGAAGCGGATGCTCATG